>NW_008607867.1:82989-83677 GCF_000691845.1 Merops nubicus
TCCCCACAGAGATCTCCGACCAGCACCTGCCTCCCAGCACCACTTAACCTCTTCCAGGAACAAAAGGCTTTGCTGAATGTGACACTTTTCTCTCAGATTGAACTGACTGGAAAATTGAGACATCTGCAACCCTTCTTTGCATGATCTTCCCAGATTACAGAAAAAGATACCCAGGTTGCTCCTCAGTAGTGTCATACTTTACTTCCTAATATATAGGACTCCCTGATTCTGTGAACCCAGTTTCAGTCCCTTGATTCCAAATAAGAATGACAAGAAAGCATGTTTTGGTTCCCTCACAACTGGTACTTGGTACAGGCTGACTTTTCTTCACTAACTGCAGTGAAAAATCAGAATACAGAGGAGATATTACGTCTGACTAGACATTTTCTACATAATGCTTTCAGTGAAAACAACTTATTAAAGAAGAAAACTTTCCTGGTTTATTCAATAACTATGTCCAGGATATAATTTCCAGTCAGAGAAAGACAGTGACATCCCCCAAAACGTAGTGGTTAGGCCATTCAGCTTGGATGTGAAAAAACAATGTTCTGATTCCTCTTTTGCCCAGCTTGGGATGGAAACCTGAGCAGGACACTTCCACATCTCAGTTCTGTCAACCAGGCCATTCCACCTTCCATCAGATCACACACAAGGTGAAAGAGTGACTTCAGAAGCTCCCCAGGAAAGA
>NW_008607867.1:83708-85466 GCF_000691845.1 Merops nubicus
TGTATTTGATCCAGCTTTAAATTTCTCCAGCGATGAATATATTGAATTATTTATACAAAATAAATCAGCTCCAGCAGAGCAGCCTGCCACAGAACAACCACTATCATAGCATATGGAGAAGGTGACAGAGAACAACAGAGTAAGGACTCGAATCCCCAAATTACTGGCAACTCCTTTTATCTTCTTCTGCATTCTCACAAAAATCTAACATCAAGGCTTTATATATTTACCAAACAACTAATTTTGGTAATCAAACATTTTTTTGGCCTGGGAAAACTGTGTGCTCCTATAATTTGGGATTACATTCCCTTTGGCCTTCTCCACAGTGAAAGCAATACAACATCACATTCAATCCAACCCACACAAATGGGTAAATTTGTCCATGTACCTACCTGCTGAGAAGGCTAAGGCGGCCTCCCGGGTCACAAAATTTCCATCCTTGTCCAAGAAATGACCAGGGTTGAACTGGTGAGGGGTCTCCCAGTATTCAGGGTCAAAAAGAGTTGAGTCTATGTTTGCCATAATTATAGTGCCCTGAAAGGAAAATGCTGTTGGCTCAGTTCTGTCTCTTGCACATCAAGAAAAAAAGGACGCAAATAGATTCCAGCTGTAATTCAGCACCCTGCTGGCTTCATGGGGTGGTAGCAGAAATAAAAGTTTATTTTATTAGGAAAACAAATTTTAATTTCAAAGTGTTCTGAGTGTTTCTTTCTTCAAAAGAAACTTCAGTATTTCAGGTTCAGGAATTTCCCTACTATGTCTCCTTTTATTCCGTTCTGTTAGGAAATGCAACAGAATGAGTGGTCTGCAGTTCTTCAGCACTTTATCCTAAATCTATTAAAATTATTTTCCCACTTCTGAGAAGCTTTGACAGATTTTGACACGTGAAGAACAAAACATCTTGGAAATGACACAGCATATTTCAAATTATCTTTCTCAAGGTAGAAGTGGGAAAGGCGTGCGTGACAAACACCCAGAGCAGTAGTGTGCAGGAAGATGCCTCCATGTGTGCTTTTGGGGAGGTTTGGCAGTGAGATTAAGCTTGGAAAGGCTAGACAAGTTGAAGAAGCTGGCAGAAGCTTTTTGTCTGAGGTTAGATGGCAGTTCAGAAGCTATGGGGAAACATCTTAATTATCTTTCAAATATAACGTCAGAGAAGTAATAATAAGAAAAATAAGTCCTAAGTGAATGAAGTTGAGTAGATGCTTGGTCTCAGATATCACCAATGAAGCAAAAATTCCATCTCCCATTTGTCCACATAACAGATGATATTCCAGCATGAACAATCTGCTGTACCTTCCCTACAGACACCGCTGTACACTTCTGGTAAGTCTTCTCTGAGGTCTTTCGAAAGTATAAGAGCTCAAATGCCTATAATGTGTTTCAAAATTCCAAGCTCTTGGAGAGTAAGACTGTAGCAGTCTCACAGAACCCTAGTTCAATTGGCATGTGCTCCTGGCAAGCACTGTCACTAGGAGACAAAGGCACAGGCCAGAGGGCATGGGAGGGACAAAGAGCTGCCTGCCAGTGCCATCACCATCACCCACCTGTCCTGAACCAGAGGGAAAAGGGGTTCATGGCAAATGTGACTGTGAGGAGCTTCACTAGTGGGCAAAGATCCCAGTGGAATAGCAAGGATATCTGTACCTTTGGAACTCGATACCCCAAAACAGTTGTGTCCTTCACTGCTTGTCTAGGAATTGTGATTAAAACAACGCTCACAAAGTGCAGGATCTCGTGAATCACAGCATTTGTATA
>NW_008607867.1:85516-86595 GCF_000691845.1 Merops nubicus
GATTAGGTGAGAGGGACTCAGAACAGAGTCAAGCTCTTTCTGGACTTTTTCTAACAAATTTTAAAAAAAAAAAAAAATTTAAAAAGGAGAATAAAAATTTATAAGTACAAGAACACCACTTTGCATGAAAGTTTTCATTTCCTTTTTGGATTATAGTGCTGATAGAAAAAATACAATATGTAAATATTTTATACTTACCGTATCTTAAAATGTAAATACATTTATACAACTATCTAGTTATGATTTTACTACACTTTGGTATTTCCTAGTTTATAGATTCTACGTTCAGATCATCCTTCCACAAGCCCAACTTGATTTATTGAGTTTCATAGTTAAAGGAAGAGGATGAACTGTAAATAAAACAAGAACTTCTTACTAAGAGATCAACTCATTTACTCAAGCTATTATTTTTACCCTAGTGAAACACAGACTCGGAGCACACTAATCAGCACATTGCAAGGGAGCCTCACATCAAGCTGCTACACACGTCATGCTGACAAGTGAAACAGGATAATATTACCCAAACCACCACCAACCGTCAATCTCTTTGGCTGTTGTCTAGGCTCCAGTAATAACAGAGTTAACACAATCTCGGAGGGTTCAGGGTCAAATTTTATACTTAATAATTAGGCTAGTGAGCTAAGAGGTTTTGTTTGCTTTTTAGTTTGTTTGAATTCAAAAGGGGGTGGGGGTGTGCACAGGGCACTATTCCAGCATTCTAGCAACAAAGACTATGAAAAGAAGGATTTCTAGCTCTAAACTCAAGAGTTGAGAACATGTACTTGGCTTAGAAGTCCACCATCTCTGAAAGACCTATACCAAATAATTCAAAGATTTTGAAGCTAGTGTGCAGCTATGGACTTGTCTAGAACTTTCCAGTCATCTTTTTGTCTTCCCATTATTGCCTTTGTTCTCTGTTTAACATTCCAATAACTTACAATTTACTTATTATAAAGAAATACAGCTGCTGCCCAGTTCATGAATGCAAATTATATATTTTTATTACACGTTCTGGTTACCAACAAAGCGTCATTTTTCCCTTAAGCCAAGCTCACATTTCACCTCCTGTGTTTTCAGCA
>NW_008607867.1:86626-89518 GCF_000691845.1 Merops nubicus
CAGCAGGACTATATCTTCCATTATATGCTCAAAGTATTGAAACAGCCTGACAAAAATTAACAAGTCAAAACAAAGTATTGGAAATTATTTTAAAAATCTCTGCCTGAAAATTTTCCATTCACCAGCTTCTTAAAAACAAAGCTCAAAAATGTGATCTTAAAAAAAAAAAAAAATCTTAGTCATCAAAAAAACTTGATCTCAACCAAAAAAATCAAACAGGTGTAACAGAGAATTGTTCTACTTCAAACATAACCATGTTCATGTTAACAACTCACCTTGAACATCAGGGTAAGCGACCATATAGAGCAGAGCCCAACGCAGACTGGTAGCAGTGGTCTCTGAGCCACTGAGGAAAAGGTCAAAAACAGACTGCACCATGTTGTCTTCATCAAATGTAGAATTGGGGATATTTTTAGTCTACAGTTGTCAACAAGAAAGGTAAAAGGGGGTGTACCTGTGTCACAGTTAGCACTGGGACAGACAGCGATCACTATACCTAAATAAACAGTATTTCTAGAGGACAGAGAAAATACAGATACTTGAGTAAAACAAAGAATTATGCAAAGATTTTCCTCAGATAAGTACATTGATACTGATAAATTACAAGTGCTGTTGAAAGCACCAGGTGTTTAAGGTCCTTTTATGTTACCTTCTAGAGTGACTTGCTGCCTTGCTGTTAACTTCCACATGAGAAAAAAAAAAATTCAGCATAGTTTTATCCTACCATTGACACTGTGTGCACATTTGCTGATTTCAGCTATTACATATATAATGTTATCCTTTTAAAAGATTCATGTTTTTTTTCAGAGCAGAAACTGCCATCATTTTAAGATTGTTACAATCATACAGTACTACCAAGCACGCAAGAGCTCCGTACAAAGCACAAAGGTAATAAATGCAAATGTTAATAAGAACAAAGAATCAGAATTAGCCTTCCAAATATATCTTCACCCTCTGAAAGTCCTCCTCCCTACCACCCACTGCCAGCTTGCACTGAGGATTCCACAGGATAACAACAAATCCATGTAATTAGTTCATACTTTTAAAATAAGTTATTTAACTATCCAAAGTTCATAGTTTAATTTGAGAGCAGTGGTTAAACTGTATCTGTAGAGCTCTGTAATAATGTCACTGTGTACAGACAATGGTAGGAAAGATGCAGGGAACCTGTTATGGTAGCATACAGCACAAATCACTCACTTTCTCAATCTGATCCAGGTAAAAGGCAATGAAATCTTCTGGTTCAGCTATCATGCCTCTTTCCCTGTGCCTTTTGATTTCGTCCCTTATGAAACATCGAACAAACTCACAGGAAGAGGATGCTTTTTGTGAAGGTCCTGGGAGGTGCTCTGCAACCCATGGGAAAGTCTCACACACCTGTGGAGCAAGTATTCAACAGAGATGGGGTAAGTCACATGACATGAGCACAGCTGTTAGAGAGATACAGCACGGGAATTTTTGGTGCTAAAATGCTGAATTAATGTCTCTAGGAAAAGTACTGTGGCATCAAAGAGAAGTGTTGGGTACACATTGAGTACATGAGCACACGTTAAAAACACAAATCAACGACAATACAGTTTCCACCCTGGATTCTTTCCTGTCCTTACTGTATAAACTCTACTGCCTTCTGCCCTGTTCATTCACCAACAAAAGAATCCACTTTTGCATAGAGATTTAATGTGCATTAATATTAATAAATTCAATATTAAGAAATGTTTATATATAATTTCCTTAGGGCACACACACAAGAAATCACTCTTTTATTCTGATACAAAGTGTCACCTTTTCACCGCCATTTCCACTACAGAAAATTTCAGCCTCCCAAGCACATCACCTCTGATGAGAAAGTCTACTAATGGTTATTGATATAACACTAATGTAACAGCTGAATGATGTCAAACCCAAAGCACTGTAGGTCCAGTTCATATTCGTTGTCAGAATTTTTATCAGCATTTCATGTGTATTAAATAATGCGATAACTATGATAATGTTATATTGCATAATAGTGCAATAAATGTGTTCAATAGTCAAATAATTTGCATATTGAAGAAATCGTTTTCTCACATAGTAAAAATGGCTGTTCCCAAAAGCCACCACGCAACTGAATGCTTCCAGCAGCTGGCAGAAGGTTTCATCCTCCAGGAAGAAACGGCGTCCAAACACCACAGCACAGATGACATTGGAGACAGCATGAACAATGGGGAAGGAAGGGTCGACAGCTCTTCCTGCAGAGAGAGGTAAGCATTCAGCTCCACAGCACACACTGTACCTCCTTTGCTATTTTGGAAGCAAGATACAGTGACATTTTATAACAGACGTCCTCTAGGCCATTTAGACTTACACTGAAAACACCCAAAATTCACTGGCAAACGTAAAAAGATTACTTTTTCCCTCCTTCAAAAATGAGGAGAGGAAGGCCTCAAGTCTCTTAACTCCCAGCCTTGTTTTTTTGTTTGCAAAATGTCAAAAGCCCAAATGCAGCTCCCAAGCACCGCAGCAATGCCATACCATCTTTGTCCCTGAAGAACTCAACCAGATAATGGGCTTCAGTTTGTATCCCACGCTCCATTCCTTTATTCCCCATTCCCAGTTTTCGGAGAGTTCCAATTCCGAAATGTCTCTGGCGTTTCCAGATGAGACCATTTGAGACCAGGATACCTTCAGCCATCAAAAATCAATTTTATGTCATATTAATGTTCATGTAAAAGTAAATGACATGCACACTAAGAGGCACCTTCTCATGCTGCCACTCAAAGCAGACAGCCACGTCATGGCAGGGTTCTTCTAATTGCATTTTGTTAGAGGAACCACCTTGATTGATATATTGCCACCCCTGCAAAAAGCCCACTCAGATCTCAGGACTTGCACACCTGCATTCCAAAACTAGCCCCA
>NW_008607867.1:89549-107878 GCF_000691845.1 Merops nubicus
CGAAAGCACCCAAGATCAGTGGCCGCTACTCAAAACCACCCAGCAGCCTCCTACAAATTGCAAAGACAGCATGGGTTGGTGTTGTCTTCTGTTTGCCCATGCTTTGAACAGAAATGAATGCAAACCCCGATTCACATGGAAAGGCTTATAGCCCACCTCATTCAGTGTCTTCCAAGTTCTCACTTATCATCTTGTATCATCTTCTAATACAATTAATATTTACTTGTCGGCTACGTTTGCCAACACCTCCACATGGACATTATGTTCTTGCAGATGTTAGCACATGTTAACTCTGCAGTGAGTGGCAAAGTTTTCCTCAAAAAACAGTAAATTCAGTGTCCTACCACCTGGAAATACGATGGTGTCTCTCACCAAGCTACTCAGAGCCAACAGAGATTTCTGGGGAGCTCTGGGTGTTTCCTGTGCTTGTGCTTCTTAACCTTATGCAAACCTTCTGGAGATCATCACATCCCCCTGTTGGTACTGCTTCAAAAAGAAAAACTCTTCAATGGCTAGAGTTGACAACTGGTTCTGAGCACAAGCTGTCTGTGCTACATAGTCTCTGGCTTTTAGGAGATCCTGCTTCTACCAGGCTGTTTACACAAGATATTGAGATCTTGTCCTAGTCCAGGTCCCTCGTGGAAAGACACGGAAGCCAGGGCAAGGGCCACTTAGTGAGAACCAGAGTAGGAAGAGCAAGCGTCATCCAATCCATAAACAGCTTCCTAGGACCAGAGGTCTTGCTGTGGGACAGAAAGGAATCCCAAGCCCCTGTGCTGTGAGTCTGTGCTACAGCAGACAGCCCAGCCATTAAATAAGCCATTTAATCCATGTAAATTAAATGGTGGAGGGAGGTGGGGTACCACTTCCCTCCAACACCAGCCCGTGCCTCCCCTGGGAAAGCCAGCCTGATCCCCAAGACAGCTGCTTGACCACAGCATGGAATAACTCTCCCCTACTCCTTCTGTCATCCTGGGAGCCTGGGCTAACAGAAAAGGACCCAGTTCACCCGGCAGGTATTTGTGCTGCAGAGATATGTGAACATGAGGCTGTGATGCAGCCGTTTGTTAAAGCCAGCCCTGCTACAAACGGCCACTGCAAGAGCAGTATGTCACAGCATAGCTACTTTACTCCACATCACCCAAACAAAAGATGACAACAAAGGCCCTTCCAAATGGACTGAAATGGCCCTAGACTTAATCATTTCTATTCCTTAAAGACGTTTTTCTCTACTTACATTAGTTAGTATTATAAATTAAAGCTTTCCAGATTGTAGTCCACACGTAACAAAGCATGAGTGAAGATAAAGGCATCTGCTCTATAACGTCTGGACAAGAGGCTGGGGGACACAAGTTCAAGCATTTCTGTTTTAAACACAGCACCCTCTTTATTCGCCATCCACCATAACTCAGGAGTGTCTGATGTAAGTGATGGCACGATAAGAAGTTCTGAACAAGGATATGTTGCACCTACAGCCTTGGTAATGCATTTAAAGCTGCAGTGACCTTCGCAAAAGGTTAGACCTTTTTCAGCAGCTCTGTACATGCTTTCCTTACAGCAGCCTTTGCTGTGAACAAACAACCGGGAGCATAAAGAATTACCTTAGCCTCAGATTGCAGAGGATGCTGAAAGCTCCAGATTATTTCAAATCAGGACACAGGCTTAGACAACACTACAAATGGAAAAGCAAGACCTAGCTAGGTATAAATATTGCTGCTTTGTTGAGATTCTGAAATACATGCCTGACAGTGGGACTTTGGAGACAATTAAGTAATCCTGCAGAATTATATCATTTTCCCTGAAGAGACAGAATGAGTGAATTGGGAACTAAGTGCAGAAAACATGAGAAGAAACAAAGTCAGAGGTGAAATCTTCCAAAGATAGGAACACCTTACCCTTTCCATTTGCCATTTTGTTGAAGACATAGGTCTGTAGTCGCCCAGAAACATCCTCTGATTTGGTGGTGAGACCATTCTTCACGGCTTGGAATCCATACAGCACCACCACAGGTTTGTGACCCATCCACAGGGTACAGATGTTGCCATAGGTTTTTGCCAACTGTAAGTTAGATTAATGCCAAAAAAAATACCCATGGGAGAAACAAAATGCACACATGATGGGCTGCTTTCTTCCAGCATGACAATACTCAGGGGTTCAGGAAGTGGAAAGGGGTGATGGTTTCGTTTTGCAGTGAGAGTGCTTACCACAGCAAGGGCCTGGGCTCTCTCTGGGAACCCACTATTCACAGAAATGTGAATAATGAAAGAATAGATGCTTTTCCCCTTTTTAAAACTTGGCTTGGGTTGCCTTTGCAATATTAACTGTTAGGAAAATGCCTCTGACTGAGTGTTTACAGATCCCTGTTAGATTTCTTGTGAAGCTTCACCTGCCCATTCCCGACTACATTTTTCAATTTCCGCAGCCAATAACTAGAACTTCTTGGAATTCGATATTCCAGCTGTAACTCTCCTTCTAGTACTGCTGATTTCAAGTTTCAATGGCAGGACCTCTCCCCCTCTTATACAGAACTGCTGTCAACTGAAGCACCTGAGCACAGATCCCGTGTGTGCTTGGCTAGTGATGGGGACTGCTCTCAGGCAACCCTCTGGGTATTCAGCAACAACAAAGTCCCTGACTCTAGGAAAGAAACAGCACAGCTCTATCCTTCCACAGTGATGGACACGTACCCACCAGAAAAGTTTAACACCAAAGTATTTTAAGTTCCTTTTCCCTGAAGCCAACATTCTCCAGCTGCAGCCAAGTAACCCCTGACACGCAGGTCATACTTAGCACTTAAGGAAAGGTTGCAATTTGAAAAATATATCAACACATTGGATTCTTTTGTGAAGTTTTGGCTCAGTGAAAGATGTTGAGCACTGGAAGAATCTGTATTAACATGCTTAGCACAGACCTAATTCTTCCCATCTGTTCCTTCCTTTCACCACCATTTACATCCTCAGCTCATTGGCAAGGAGCAATTTCCAGATTTGACTTCAGAAAAACAAGGAGCTAAGGTTCTGGCTAGAGAGGGCATACAATCTTCTTTCCATCCCATGGTAGCAGCAGAGATACTAGTATGTTTTTCATAGCTCCTGAACTCAAAACATCCTAGTTTAGAAGATTTTCTGTATGCAGCTGTGCTGGAAAATCTGAGAAATACTCTTTTCTTTCAAGGTAAAAAGCTTTGCTTAAAAACAGAAGTCTCTTTTGAGGCAAAATTGCTGTCCTCAGTTCTGTTTAGCTAGTACACATTAGCTTTTGCATAACTTATACTCTCTGCAGATTTTACTTAAATTGTTCAGGCACTTACTTTAACTTCTATGATTCACCTTCCCTCAGGACTGAGTCCTCCTGCTACCACATTAACCTATCAACAGTCATGACTAATTTTTAGGTTTTGTCTCAACAGCTCTTGAGTTCACATCTGCAAATGCATACCTTTTTCAGACTCCCATGATCAGCTCTAAAATTTATCCACCACAGGCTTCCAACGATGGGAAATGGGGTTGGTCCAGGAGGAAACCCACGACTTTTCCATTGCAATTTCAGGAACTGCACACCCAAAAGAAACAAAATGAAGCAAATGAGAATTATGCTTACCATAATTTCACACCTCCAAAACTACTCTATCACTGAGAAAACTGCTGTGAATCTGTCTCTTCAAATGATTCTCTATTGCTCTTCTTAACTCTTCCCTGTCACATTTAAGCTTTCTGAATTTTTCTCCTCCTTTCCTACCACACTTCCTAATCCAACAAAATGAGAAGCTTTCCCATTCTTGAGTGTATTAAATACATTGCTATGCTGCAATATGCTAATAGCTACCATCACTTTAAGATGCAGTAGAGGCCAGAAGGGAGGCACCTCATTCAGAAACATCCCTTTGAGCAACCAGTTTGATGGAACATGTCACTCAAAGCACTGACTGCATGCCAGCCAAGAGCTCAGATACAAAGCTGCAGCTGTTATCCAGGTACTGTGTGCACAGCAAAGGAGAGGAGCGCTCACCAAGTAGGACAGGGACAAAAGGAAGCAGTCAGTAGCCTTGTACAAGAGTGGTTGAAAATGCAGGTTTGGGAAGCAGGAGCAAGGCAATGTGGTAAACTGAGTTTTCACCGTAAACAGCACTGTGAAAATGGCACAATGAAGACTCAAGCACAGCCAGTACTGCTGAGACAAAGTATAACAGATCTCATATGCAAAGAAACACAAGTTCATCACGTTGCAAGAAACACCACTGAACTTTTTCTGGAAAGATTCTAAAGGTTCTGGTAGAATCAAAACCTTCTTTCACCTACCAAATCCACCCCTGATCTGTGCTTTTCTGAGCTCCTCAGTTCTACACACCAAAGTTCACCCATGGCTGGCCTTGCAAGCACAGTGCATCTGGAAGAAGCCAGCCAAGCACCTCTCACTGCTCTCTACATTGCAAAGGATACTCAGGGAAGTGCATTGAGAAGGTCTACTTTAGATTCAGCATGGCTGGGCCATGGAGCAGTGTGTCCCAAGCACCTTTTTTCTCTTTTGTCCAGCCCCCTACCAGGACTGGCCTAAAACTAAACTCCAGTGCAATAAGGGAGCTAAGGAAATGACAGGATTTTACAGTCTTCTGTCTAGCTGTAATAATTCAGAGATCCCAAATAGCTCCTAGATTTTCTCCAGTTCCCTCTAACTAGAACAGACATTTCACAAGGCAAACCCTTTACCTGTCTATAATGGCAAACAAAGGTGGCACATGGCACATGAAGCTGGTTGACCCACAGCATCTTACTCCCACATCCTAGCAAATGCTAATCAGTCAAAGAATATCCTCCTGGCTTAACCCTGGAAGCCCTTGGGATTTCTTTGACTCCTCCAGCAGCCAAGGTTTTCAAACTCCTTCTTGGAATTGAGCTCTTGTCCACTATGTGGCTTTACTCATTAGTTTCTGCCTTTTCTCTGTGGCAGGACTCCTGCTCAGCCAGAATTAGTGCCAGATTTTGTAATTCTTTGCTTTATTTTTAATTCACAGCACCTGAAGGAGCACATAAAAGGTCTCCTCAACACAAGAAACTACAAACAGAAACAGTTTTTAGAAAATTTCTTCAGGGAAGCCAGTAGAATAGGCTGACCTTCCTCAAATGCTGAAAGATTCCATGTACAAACTGCACACCCAATACCGTGCTGCAACTTCTGCTTAGCTTACCACATCCAGTTGTTTCAATGTCATGTTTTCTTCCACTTCCAGCACTCTTTGCACTACATATTCTCTGCATTTTTTAAATTACCAGAATCTTTGTAGCAAAACCTAATTTTAACTGTGTCTGCAGAGTCCTATAGCCACAGGTGCCTGACCCATGGCAGAAGTCAGGAGATGCTCTTGTTATAATCACAGCGGGAATTGGTCACTCATACACAAAGCTGAGTGAGCCACCTCTCCCCACAAACACCAGACTTACAGGTGCAAAACAACAACTACCTCAACAGCCAAATACAGATTCTCAAAGTTTAACTATTTTGCAGATTTTCCCATGCTCTCAATCTCCCTGCTACTGAAGTCTGTAGGTAATAATCTCTTTCTCCCTTAAAAGAAAGGGGCTAAATCTGTCCTTAATATTAGAGGAAACAAAAGCATCTGCTTTGAAATGCATAGTTCAGCACATATTACAGATCCAAATAAATCACAAGGTACTTTTATCAGCACTCTGCTGTTCTGAGTCCCTTTAAGAGTGTTTTCTGCAAGTTGTTTTTATAACATATAAATTCCTTTATTTGCTATACATTCAGAAAAAACCAAAAAAAAACCAAAAAAAACCCCCAAAAAACCACAAAGCAAAAAGTAAAACTTTTCTAACAGGGAATGAACTAATCACTAAATTAAAACATTATTGATAGCAACCTGACTGGAGAATATAACAGCACTTAACCTACCTAGGTACAACCGCTGGCTGGCGATTTTTGATGACTCTGATATATTGACTCACTTTTAAGTTTGTGATCTGCTATAAAACCTAAATCCTTATCTGCCCAGCTTCTTCTCAGACTTTCTTTCTTCACCATATAATTAGAAATAAACCACAGTACACAATTACATTATCCTTAGCCTTATCGAACAGCAGATTAGTTTTTCAGGTTATTTTTCAGTTCATAGAGCTTGTTTTGATGTCAGCTGTAAATTTATCAGCACACTCTTCCATCTATCAAGCAAGTTATTGATGAAAGTACTCAATATTACAGGATCCTTGATTGCAAAATTTGTTTGATACATTCATCTTGCCAAGTGAGCTTCAAGCTTCAAATTTGCTGAGAAAATTAGGTGCAAGAAAGAACATAAACTAAATCCCTGTGAACATAAACTAAATCCCTGTAAAGTAGGTGAAAACACATATAAGTGTAACTGTTGAGACTCTAATAGCTAACAGCTCCAGGACTGATGAGAAAAAGAACCAAAAATAAGAGAGTAAAACCTAAAAAGCAGAGAACTGGAAGACAGCAACTCTGCAACACTGAGATTTAGCTAAGATCCAAGGCATGTCAGGGGCTGGCATTCCCCCATTTCATGGCTGTATGGTGTGCAGAGACCCACAGCATGTCTCAAGAGCAGTGGTAAGCATTAATGCTTGGCCCAATAGCACATTAATCACAGCCAGCTCCTAAACCGCATTAGCCAAGAGATAACTCCATTAGAGTTTGAAATTGTGTATGTTCTGCTGGCAGAGTCTCTCTGTGTATGGTAAGAGATATGTGCACAAAGGTGACCCAACAAGCACAGGTTGCAAAACAAGTGATCATAAAAAGAGGGGAGGAAGAAAACCTTATGATTTTGAATTTGTTGCATTTTTGCAAATCTTTAAATAGAATATATTTGCAAGACAGTTGTTTCAAATTATTTCAAATTTTCAATATTTAACTTTTTCATTTTCTTTTTACATCATAGGGAGGAACAGTATTCAAATATTTCACATTTTCCTCCAGGCTTTTCATTTACTAGGTTTCTACTCTGAACCATTTTCAGAATTTCTGCAGCTATTGCTTACCGTATGCTACAGCCAGTAACAGAACAAAGGAAAGGTTGGAGAAAAATAACATTAAGCACAAATCACATATATAAAAAGAGCCTGCACACCATACTGGGCTTTTCTTTTCAACTATGTCAGGATGACCTCCCTCTGTCAAAAGGGATACAAGCAATTACCAGCTTCTCTGAACATCTGACGACAAGGTAGTCCTGTACCAGCTGCTGCTCAGCTGCAGGGTGCTGCCACACTTTGAAAATGGATTGTATCTTTTCCAGTCCTGGGCAGTCAGAAGCTCTTCAATATTTCACCCTGGGTTGCTTCCTGAACAAGAAAGTGTCACCTTTTCCCAGTCTCACAAACAGCTGAACATTTCTCAGCTAGCTCTGTAGAACTCAGAGGTACTGCTTCCCTTTTAGGAAGAAACAGAACTCTACTATCCGTGTCAGCAAGTCTTAACTCAAATTATCTATTCTGTCCATGACTTCTGACATTCCAAGTGCAACATCTAGCCTACTAGATACTGCTCAAAAAAAAAAACAAAACAAAACAAAAAAAAAACTGTCAGAAAGAATGCTGAAGCTGCAAATACTTGAACATTAGGAAGTACCAGAAGTCAGATCGTCTGCACAACATTAATTACTTCTTCCCGAGACTTGATGTGCTATGGCTTAGCCTGTGAAATTCCTGTCTCCCTCCAGCTCCTCTGCAGCTGACTGCAGAGTGCTGCCGAGAGTGTATAGCACTTCCCAAAGCAGCCACACTGAAAGGGCACTGGGCTCCTGTGGCTCCTGCACCATTAGGGTACACAGTGCCACAGCTCCTGTGTAAGCTCTGCACTGCCTTCATCAAAGTAGCATGTCACCACACACACAGCTCATTAGTTTCAGATCCAAACAACAGATGACAGCAGGAGGCAAAAAAAATAAAATAAAATCTTGTTTCTTTATAATACATGTAAGCCAGGTTCTCTCTTCCTGAGCTGAACAGAAACACAAAATGGGAATTTCTTTTGTTCACATTTCCCCGTCTTGTGTCCACTCTAGTTCAGTGCTCTAAGCAACACTCTCCTTCTTTCAGTGCTTGTCTGAACAACTGTGTCTGTGTAATTCTTTTCCCACAAAGAAATTCTGACACCACCAACCATTTAACAGCTCCTTGTTATGAACCTCTTGAAAAACCAGGGGGTGCAGTGAAGGAAGGAAATACTAAGTTGAGAAATCCAAATTAATGTCTCCACTGGAAAAAAAAACAAAACAGCCAAACAAAAAACCCTACCTGCTTAGCAATTGTCTGCTCTGCTTAGCTTGACATCAGGCCAGGTAGCAGCTCACACCACCATGCTGAGCAATACACACACAGCATGGAACCACTTGGTGTTTTCTAATACACACTGAGTCTGTCTCTGCAGCAGAAAAGAAAACCCTGAACCTTGGTATTTATGGCATAGCAGATGGCACACATCCTGGGCAGAGGCTCACCAGGAACCCTTTCCACCCTCAGCACACCACTGATCATGTTTGCTTCACACCTTCCTGAAGATGATGCTCTTTCCCTCTTCTCTGCAGTTGTTGTCTTTGCTTCCCACTCCTATGGCCTAAAACCTCCCTTAGAGAAGCAGATTTCCTCATCTGTTCAAAACAACCAAACGTAACATCTTTCATCTTGGCTGGTGAGCTCCTGCAATAGAATTGGCATCAGAGGAGAGCAAGCAAGAGTTATATGAAGAGCTACTGCTCACATACACTAATTATTCTAAAACACCCTCCTTGCTTTTCCCCTCCTTGCTTTTCCCCTCCTAGTGGACTTCAGCCTAAGCTTTTGTGAAATAACTTTCCCCCACTGTACTTCAGCATGCCTGCGGCCTCACCAAGCACTAGGAAAACATACTGCCCACAGTGCCCAAAAGGCCAAGCTCAGACTAAGCCTCTTGTTGGGCCCAGCCCTACCCAGCAGGACCCACACTTTCCCTGCTGAAAGGTCTAAGGGAGCAGAGGGCAGGCAGAAGGGTAGGGTCACTGAGAAAGCAGCAAGACCACCCACATGGGGTGCTCTACAGTACTGCGATGGAAAGTATGCAGCAAAGAGAGGGGACCTTGCTAGTAATGGAGAAGCCTCATATGTTTAAGAGGTCATTATGTCAAATTAACTAATTATGGTAATAAGAACACAGATTTATGACCAAATAATTCAATCCAAATGGAGTACAGTACCAGACCTATACAGAAGCTCACCAGAATTTTAATATTACACAATAGGGTTTTTTTCTTTTTCTTTTAAGTTTCATCGTAATCACCATTATTAATAGGTAATTTCAAGGCTTAATTCACCTTAATTCTGGTAATTTTGAAGTAAGTCATACCTTCCTTGATGGCATACATTCATCAACACCTTTCACTGTTCCAAAACTTGAAAACTTGGCAAATGATTCTGTGCACAGCGAGAGATCAAACTACTCATTTCCTTTCAACCAACTTTCATGGGACTGGCTGAGACAAAACAGTGGAAAAAAAAAAAAAAAGCAGACGAAGAAATGAAGTTCTGACGCATGCAAGCGGCAAGTCAGGTTGGTTAGATATCTCATCAGGTAACTTTAAAGTCTCACATAGCACTGGAACTCAAAAAATTAAGTGGATAAATGACTGCTCAGTAGCACAACTCAGTAACACTGAAGTTTTTGGGAAACTTGTCCTGGAACTGTCAGAACTGACTGATAAAACCATAAAAGGTATTTAATTTCAAATTGCTTCTCTCAGTTTGTCTATTTAACTCTTCAAGCATAAAATTCATAGAACCATACTGCTGAAAATGATGCTCCTTAACCTTTTCTACTTCCATTTCTCTGCCCCAAAACCTAAACGAACAGACAGAGGCAGCACACAGGCACGCTCCTTGCCCTCTGGTGGCTTCTTCATTTCCACACTTTTTGGAAAGCATCTCCATGTGCAGCTCACTAAAGCAAAAGAGCTGCACAATGCTGCAGAGGAGGCAAATGGTGGCTGCTCAGAAAAGTAAAGCTAGCTAGTGCTGCCGTGCCACCATTTCTTTGAAACTGCTCTACATTTCCTGTATGAACCTGGAATTTTTAAAATTCACTAAAATAAAAAACAAAATACAAATGCTCATCTACATCTTATTTAAGAATGAATGATGCAAGATTGTATTTACCACATTTTCTTTTATTAACCCACTCCAAAAAAATAAAAACCAAACTCATTAGAAACCTGAAAGGAGTGCCCACACCTGTAACTGTCGGATAGTTGCTTGAAGTTTACAGAAATTCACAGAATTTCTTAAGAAACCCCTGGATAGCATGAAACCTTTATATTTCAGGACAATAACATCAACAACCTTGATTTTGCTGAAAAGTTTTGAGCTGGAAACTGCAGACTCAGCAAGACTGCTCAGAGAAATTAAGATCAAATTTTAAAACAAGGAACTCACACAACTGGATGGACTTTCTTAATCTCCAATACATACTTGAAGATATAACATTATCTGAGTTCTTGACTGAAGTGTTGAAAAATCCAATATAATATATCAGCTAATTAAAAAAAAAAAAAACTATCAATAGTATGACTTCATATAGAGTTCCACAGGACACTAAATAATCAAGAGATAGAGAAACCTGGTTTACGGTCATAGTATAAGCAATGTAATCTATTGTAGCTAAGGCTTATGCTCACCTAAAAGATGGTATTTAGACCAAAGTCTGAAGCACAATGCTAATACATGCTAATATTACTCAACCTGGGAAGTTCCACATGTTTGAGAGTCGTACATCATCTTTCCTTTTCCTCCTAAATTCCAAAGGAGAATTCCTGAGAATTCACTTTGAAGACACAAGCACCCTAAGTCATCTCCATCCATTTCACTACTGCAGATTGCTTTGCACTTCTAAATCAGCAAGATCTCCAACATTCCAAGAGTATGTTTCCAACATACTTTTACATCCCAACAATCAAGATCCAACAAATGAACAAGATTCCAACAATCTTCTACATTGTCTAGGGGCTGAAAAAAGCAACTAGTACAAGCAGCTTCAAGAGAAAACAGTTTTGCCATCCCAATAGGAGTAGATAAAATGGGAGATGATATCTGAAATCCTGTCCCAAATTAATAATTAAAAAGTTATCTGAAAAGAGACTGTATACATTATGTAAACCCATCATCTTGCCCCACAACACCAGAATTATGCTATTTCTGTTTGCTTTCCAGTGGTGGAGAGTCACATAACTTCCAAAGCAACCTACTATAGTCCATAAATTACATCAAAGTCAGTGAATAACATATTTAAAAAGTAAGCCTCTTAAGTTAAAGTTTGCTACATATTGGTACAAACCTCTCCTGGAAATCTTAGGGGGTCCACAAATCAATACAGATTAAAAATTTTGCCTTTTCTTCAGATTATTTGTTCTTCTTCAGAGGTAAAATGGAACACGTGCATTATTTCACCTTCAAAACTTGCACCAAGAAATTTTAATCTTTATTATAAAAAAGTAAAATGTTGAAATCATCATACAAACCACTGGACAGAACAATAATCTCCCGCTTGTGTTCTGCATAATGTCATAACTTAACCTAGAATATGGTCAAAGGGGAAAGAGGATATTTTCCTAATACTTTAAAAAAAAAAGGTGCAATTTTTAGCTTTGTGTATGAATTCAATTTCATCTCAGAGATTATATCCTAACAGACAGGTGTTGTGTAGATGTTTCTTCTTCTATAAAAGAAACCACATAATATTTGCAGTGTTTCAGAAAGGAAATAAATAATCCATCCTTGGTATTTTCATGTTTAACATGAAAATACAGGGAACTGCAGGAGGTGTTACCATTATGCAAGACATTTGATATCCTTGGATAGCTGTTCAATAATCAGCATTTAGACCCAGTATCAGTACTAAGAAAGAAGCAAAATTCTAAGTGAAAAAAAGAGACAGATCACAACTACAGATCATAAGAGGGTAGGTGTGGCTTGGCCAACTACAAGGGATCACATATTTCAGTTTTCTAAGGACTTCAGCTTGGGAAAACTGTAGATTGTCCGAGAGAGAGAGATGGTTAAAGCAGACATACAATTTTTAGAAAGAGTTTGACTTCAATAGAAGCAAACTCATCTCCACAACTTCAAGTCTTCAGAGGAAGTCTTATGAACAAAGGAAAAAAAAACAAACAAACCAACCAAAAACTAGTGAAACACTGAGAAGCTAAAATTTTTATAAGATGTTGGGGCTTGCTGAATTTTTTATAGCTCTAGCAGTATGTCTCCTGATTTTGCAGTTCCTAAAGCTGCAATGGATGCGTACCCAGCTCCCTCCAGGACCCGTTCCCCTCCCCATCATTGGAAATTTGTGGCTGCTGGACTTCCAACTCCGTCGAGAAGCTCTCACTGAGGTATTTATTTATTTTCACTGTGGTTGCAAATTAAATCTATTTTAACTTAGATTGTACATTGCGCAGGAACGGGCTAAACTTGGAATATTTTTTTAAACCTCAGGCTAGAATATCAGCCAATTTCAAAGAATGCAAGGACCCTGCATTAATAAACACCATAATTGCTTTGCTCCTTGCTATTTTCTTTCTCTCTTGGATACAATAACATCCATTATTGACTCACACTGTCAATATCATGATTCTCGATCGGCAGTTTCATTCTCTGTTTCTGTGCTGGTATCTAGCCCTGTACACCACTGCTAGCAGAACGTCCTTTGCCTGACACCAGTGTCACTGGAACATCTCCAGGCCATGAGTTGTCCAATCTCCACTAGAAGACCAAACATATACTCTAAACTGATGCTTCTCTTATTTGAACAGAAAAAAAAAAAGATTTATTGTCTGCAGTAAACAGATTAGTACCAAAACAAACCAGAAAAAAAATTATTGCTGTTACAGTCACAGCATGATCGATTTATAAACCAATTGAAACTATTTTTAAAAATAAAGAACTTGCTTCAAACTTTTAAGGAAAAATACAAGTATGATCTGAGGAAAGACAACAGAAAAACTGGAAAAAAATCACATGGAAGCTATAGAAAAGTATGCCAAAACATTTCTTTGCTTTCTTCTGTAGTTAGAGGCAAGAAAATGTTATAATTTTGGTTCATTAATAAAATAAGCAGAAGCTCTAGAAGGAAAAGCTCTTTTCTGTATTCATTTGTTCTTTGGTTCTGAGCTGACAGGGAACACCCGATTCTCTTTCTGTGAAATTTTCAGAGGTGGTCTTCTGAAAAATGGCCTTAGTATCTATTCCATAAAGTAAGATTATCTTCTCTTCCCAAAGCCAATTAGAACAGAGGGCTAAATTTTTCTGAAATCTGTAATTCAATTAGATATTGGCAAATGGGTTTAGTTACAACTACAGGAAACTCTTAAAATTAGTATTTAAGGTTATGCCTTCCCTGGTTTACATTTATTAATTTATTGTCATTGACTCTTCAGTTAACTAAGACCTATGGAAATATCTACACATTGTGGATGGGACAGACCCCTGTGGTTGTATTAAATGGATACAAAGCAGTGAAAGATGGCATCATCACCCATTCAGAGGAAATTTCTGGAAGACCTCTGACCCCGTTCTACAGGGATATGATGGGTGAGAAAGGTACAAGATGTTCCATTATTGAAATATGAACAACACATAAAGAAGACAGATGTTTTCCTGTATGTGCTCACACACAGGAGTTACTGCTATGAAACACATAACTGGGCTTACCTAGCAAAAAGGTTCCATGTAGAGCCAACATAATAAGGAAAGAACAAAAGTTTCTCCTCTTACAAAGCATACTACTGACTTTTTTCCTTTCCAATAGATTCAAAGGAATATTTTTCTAGAGGAGTTGCCCTCCAGTTTTATCCTTTCTAATACAGAAGACTGTTCACATAGAAGACATCTACAGAAAAAAAGCTGTTCTGTCCTTATCCAAACCCACTACCACTCAGTGTCCAGGGTCACGTTTATAACCAGCTATATAGCTGGAAGTCATAAAATCCTAGAGTGAGAGACCAAAAGTCAATATCTGAAACCATGGTATCTAATGTGTTATTGAAATATAACTTATATAAATCCAACTCTGTCTCCTGCAGTGAAAAGAATTCCCTTCCCAGCAATGAAATAAACATTTCCACGTTCTTCAGGTATTTTTCTGACAAGCGGGCACACCTGGAAGCAACAGAGACGCTTTGTCATGACAATTATAAGAACCTTGTCACTGGGTAAGAACAATTTAGAGCATCAAATTCAAACAGAGGCCTGTCACCTTGTGGACATCTTTGCAAACACAAAAGGTAAATTCACTAGAGGAGTAACATTTAGAGCGTTCCCTGAAATACAGTAGATCTGGGAAGCAAAAGTTTCACAATACATTTTTACAAATAATACAGATATTTTTCATATTAGTGGACATTTTACTGGCTTCTTAATCACATTCTTCAGAAAAAATGTTTTGTCTGCACAGTGGGCAATATAAAATTGTTTTCTGAAATAAGAATAGCAAAAAAATGTTTATTATCAACAGTCTTGGGGACAGCTGGTAACAATTCTTGCATTCTGGGAGTATAGAAAAACATTATGTTCTTCTCCATAAAACACACAATTTGTGACCTGAAGCGAGTCATTCTAGGACAGCAGGCCTTTAGGATTTGGCAGAGAGAGGACCCTGACACAAGGAATGTATCGTTCAGTTGTCCAACAAAACTTCTTTTTAAGGTCTGGATGAAATAGAAACCAATAGAATTTTAGCAAGATACCAAAATAAAGCAATTAAATATAAATATTCTGGCCAGCCAAATCCCACACCCACATCATGTTCCATACTGATGTGAAAACAGAGAGAAGTTGCCTAAGGCCATTCTCCAGCTCGCCTAAGGCCATTCTCCAGCTCTCCTTGCACTAGACAGAGCAGAATGGCCCATCTCAATTACTAAACACAATTGTCTTAAATACAATTATTTATATTCAATAACTGTATTTGCTCAGATGTGTAAGTCATCATTGTCCATAGCAGTGTATTTCAGTGGTTGTCCTTGCCACTGAAACATGTACTTTATTTTTTTCTGGAGCTGAATTCTGTTTGCTTTAACCCTTTTTAACAGGAGCTGTTCTCCATCCTGTAAAACACACATTATGAGAGTTTTGACAAACCGAAAGGAGAAAAGTCATTTCAGCATGACTAAGAAATTAAAACTGAATTTTTTTTTTTCTAGTTTTGGGAAGGGGGAAGTTAATTTTGGTTTTTAATTGCCAAGCTTCAAATAACTGCTTCGAGATTTGAAGGCATATGTTCTAATTAACCCCTTATGGTTTCACACAACTCAAACCACAAATCAGGGAGGGTAAAAGAGACCTAATGTTTGCCTTCTCAAAAACTGATAGCCATTGCAGTTTACAGGAGCAAATAGCAGACTGAAAATAAAGATTCCTTGCACTTACAATCCATCTAATTAATTTGTATTAAACTAGAGTTTACTTTTTTTTAATTTATCTAGAAGTAGTCTGGTCTTCCACATGCTGGAATACTATTACTTTTACTGTTAAAAACTATTTTTCTCACTGTAGTCTATTCAGAAATATTCACTGGTACCTCCTATACTCACAGGCAAACCTTTCGACCCCCACACTTCCATTGTCCAAGCTATTGCAAATATAATCTGTGCTGCTGTTTTCGGTCACCGCTTCTCCAGCGACGATGAATCTTTCAACAAGCTGATCAAAGCTGTTTATTTTGTGATCTACTTTCAAGCTACTATCTGGGGCAGGGTAAGAATCTAGTTTTCTGGTTCTTATTCCCTGAAGTGCATTTGGGCTTCACAACTGAAAACAATAAATTAAAAGCCAGTAACAATTATTCCCAAACACTTCCATACCATTACTCTGTGAGCCACTGGGTAGTAAGAAATACATACATTATTTATCACATATATACCTCATATATGTGTATTTGTACACCTCATATTTTTTGTGTCAGAAAATGGTGTGTCCTAAAATTTAAATTCTAAGTGATTACTGTTTTACATCCATTTCCAAACTATATATTTCAAATGATCAGTCATTTGCAGAGTACTGTGTATATAAGATTATTAAATCTTAAAATCAAAGAACTATTAAAACTTAATTTTCTTTTAGTCTTCAGAATACAGGAGTGCAGTTAATACAGAATACTTAATACAGAAGAGCTAAGCCTTCAAAGTCCTAAGATATCCCCCTTCTCAAGTTACTTGATGTGACCACCAAGATCTGAGTTTTTTCTTAGCTTCTTATAAGATACAGGTGACCATTTCAGCACATCAGGAAGAACGATTTTAAGTTCTTGAAAGCCTAACTTTTGCTTACTTTGTGAAGGTTTCGGTGCACTGGTATTCCACAACACTATCAGGTTCTCCAACACTTTCACACAGAGATGCTTTAGAGTCAGAGTAAGAATCAAGGCTGAGAAAATCTGCTTGTGAGCCAGCTTCAGCCCTCAATCACTCTGATTCATCTACTTTCAGAAGACTGTTGCATTACTAGTCTTGCATCAGAAAAGTAAAATATAATCATTCCCCTGCTCTCCTGTGACCCAATATCACTCATCATGTGATGCTGACATTTTGGTCACCTGATGAGGAAGAAGTCTGCACTGGCCCATAGATTCCTCATCACAGGAGGAATAAAACAAAGGCTCTGTCAGTAGTCCTGGAGATTGAAGTCCATACGCACAATACAAAGAAATAGGAAAAAAACATACTTTTCAAATACTCTTGCCAGTTTCTCCTGGAGGAAAGCTTTCCAAGACAGCGGTCAAGTCAGCTTCCACACCTTTTCAGTCTTCAGCTTCTCTATTAGGGATAGAAAGCATGACTATTGAATATTGACCTTCAACATGATCATAATAATTCATACTGCTCCGTATTACTAATAGCTCATTAACAAATATCAGACAAGTTATCCTCCATGCCAGTTCACTTAAAGGGCAATGTAAAGTGTTTATAATCCCTCTTTGAAATGTAGAGTAATTAATATTGGAAGGGACCTTTGCACGTCAACTCCGTGCTCAAAGCAGGCCTGGTTAGATCAGATCAAGTCGTTTAAGGACTTGTCTGGTCAAATGTCCAAGGACGGAGATTTCACACAGACTCTCTGGGAAACCTGCTCCCAGTATTTGTTTTATTTTACCAGGAGAAAGATTAACAAACGAACACCCCAGAACTAGAAAAAAACCCAACACCACAAACAAAAGAACCACCACCACCAAATAAATAAATAAATAACATGTTCTTACGTCCACCCAGAATTTCCCCTATTCCAGCTTGTGTCTATTGTGTCTCATCCTAATAGCAGCCCACGTGTTGCAGTGACTTCACAGAGTTATCAGGACAGGGTTCTCTATTTACAAGAGCTTGTGTTTCTTCCTTTTTGTTGAAAATCACAGATGTATGATGCTTTCCCATGGCTTATGAACCATATCCCAGGACCTCATCAGAAAGTGTTTGCATACAACAACTTCATGCACAGTTTAGTAATGGAGGAGGTCCAGATTCACGAGAGAGAGAAAGCAAGTGACCCACAGGATCTCATTAACTTCTACCTGGCTCAAATAACAAAAGTAAGTACCTGTTTGTCACACTATCCTCTCCTTGGTCTCAATGCCTACTATAAACACTTGCTTTTCAAGTAACTGCCACAGATTTTTTTTATATGCACGCTTTGTTTATTTAGCACTGAAGATTTTTGTTTTAGTGGGCTGCTCACTGTTTTCATCAAACAATTTCTACATGACTGAAGAAACATCTGAAATTATCCACTTCATAGTTTTCTTGTGAATATACCCCACAGACCAAAGATGACCCTACTTCTACGTTTAATAAAGACAATATGGTTCAGACTGTGGTCGATCTTCTGCTGGGAGGGACAGAAACTACAAGTACAACCCTTCTCTGGGCACTGCTTTATATGGTACAATACCCAGAAATACAAGGTAAGCAAAAGTTTAATAAATGAAGCAAACATGCTTTCCCCACTAATTCACTAAGAAGCAACACTAACAGAAATCAATAGTAGCCATGGTTTTATCTCACTGGAAGGGGATAGCAAAGACAGAACAACAAGCTAAAGATATTCCTATGCAGCCTAGTATCTTCCTAACCTTCAAAGTGGAAACACTTTTTAAAAAGATACCTGGTCTTATGTACATTTATAAATATAACAGAAATTATACCTGTCATTTCAAATTTTAATCATTTCTTTGAAACATAGAACCTAATCAACTGAAACCAGCACAGGAGTCAAACCACATGCCAACACATTTCATAACAACAGAATTTCTTTTTTTCCCCCTGTTACGTGAAAGGGAAGGGG
>NW_008607868.1:0-3655 GCF_000691845.1 Merops nubicus
TATATATATATATGTATATACACACACGTATGCATTTATAAACCTACCAGTCAATTTGCTCACTGCCTTTAACATCATTCCATTAGAAATATTTTAACAGCTTTTTCAAACTTCCTCATAGATGTAGGTATTACTACTCCCATTTTGGAAGCAGCTTCAATTTGCCTCATATAGAGACACCAGGGATAAAAGAAGAACTATGGATTTTAAAATTATAAGCATTATTCATTTGCATTATGATCCTGCTCAGGCTGCCAGTCAGAAAAAAAGTATCTACTTTGTAAATTTTGGGCAAATCCAAACAGAAAAAAATGATGCTTGCCACAGAGAGCTCATGATCTCCATGTAAATGAGCCAAGGACAGATAAATATTTGGGTGATGTTTGGATTTGACACTCCTAGAGGTCTTTCCCAACCTTAATAATTCTATGATTTTATTATTCTATATATTTGTAGATAACAAAATCATTGGAAAAAAAATATTTTTACCATGACATACAGCAGTTGTAGATAGATGAAGATATTAAAGGATGGACAATTTACTGTGCAGGCTCTTGGTTCTTGGCCTTTAGAAGTATCTCAAACAGGTTAATCCTAGTCTGAAGACTTGAAATGTTAGATTGTTAGAAGTGGTAGATGGACTGAAAATACAAGAGCCTTGGAAATAAACACCACTAGAGTGCTTTTAGTCTGTCTGAGAAGGAGGAGTTAGTGAAGGCTTTAAGGGAAAGTTGTAGCATGATTTCAGTCACGATAGGAAAATGCTCTTTGTGGCAGAGAAACCTATAAGTGGGGTGAGATTTTATTCCCTAGGCCCAGGGAAATGATGCTCAAGGAGGTAATCCAAATAAATGATAACTCAATACAATTGTATGTGGTTGCTACGTTTTGGTTTTGAATATCTGCATTAACATAGAGATCTGCAAAATAATCTATCTAGTACTCAGCTCCTCATCAAATTTACTTCTGGGGATGCTCATTTGTGTTGTTTATTTCAAAAAATACAGGAACTCAGTGAAATTCTCTGAATGCATTAAGCAGCAGGTCCAACTAAATGATCAGAATTATCCCTTCTGGCATTAAAATTATTAGGTCCTGAATCATATGAATATATATTGCACTTATGAGATAAGCCAAACATTCTAGTTTACCACAAGTAAATGCAAAATATATGATGCCCAGGGCTTAAGCCTAGCATTTTACAGTATAACTGTATATAGACTGGTACAATACACGTGAAAAATTCTGTTAATGTACACATTATCTAAATTCCAATGTTGTAAACTTACATTTTCCTGATTATTAGCAAGATCAAACAACACAGCCTCACAAAACCTTACCAACTGATAGTGTGAGCTCAAACAGTTCCACCACCCTGAGAGTTTGCCAGTGAGTACGAAGACACAGAAGGTTAAGTTATGCTTTTAAATACTGAGCACAGCAAAGAGTAGTGAACCAAACGCAGTGTTCTAGAAGCCTCCTGTTCCAAACATCAGCCAATGTATAGGAGCCTCCTTCTTGCTTCACCTTTGTGTAGGAGAAGGGGAGTGGCATTTTGCTGATAGTTCATTTCATTGATAGATAACACCATCTCAGAAGTTACCTTGCATTCTTTTAACTACAAAACAAGGAAACATCCAACAGTCCATTCCCTCCCTGATTATTGCCTCTTCCCTGTAAAAGATAAAAGGTAAGAGCATACAATTGTCTAACTAGACCAAAAGCTTTTACAAAAAGCTGGAGACACATTCCTTTTTTTCCTTTAAACATATCTATTGTTAAAGTATGAAGTTCTTCATAGCCAACACATTTCTCTCAAACATTTTAAGTTTGTATATTAGAGTTTTACTATTTGCTGCTGGTAGGAGGATTCAATTCACCTGATGTTATGTCTCTAGTGGAAACTTCTCTACACTGAATTAGTTCCCCAGACTGTCTTTGTAGCCTGGGGAGAGAAGTGAGCACTACTATATTATAATTTGCATACTCTTCCTCCATGCATCTAAACTAGATCAACACAAATTACTGCCTAGAAATGCACATTTCTCTCTGTTGATTACCAAATAAGTCTGGACTGTCTGGTTCAAACATAGATGTCCACACCACAGCTGTAGGTGTTCTCTTCATTGACTGAGTTATTAAGGGAAGAAGAAAGCAAAAAGGATTTGTGGGATATGGCAAAGCCTTACTACAGTTTTCTGAGCATTAGCAATCTGTGAAGATAATGAGCTTTTTATTTTTCTTGCCACTCTCACTATTGTTATCTTTACAGACCTACTGGAATAACAAACAGAGAAGTGAACAGAAAGTATATGGCAAGTGGCATCAGAAGCTGCAAATAATATGCAAACTACCAAAATCTTGCTAATGCAGATAAAAAAGTGGGATCCCAAACTGTATGGAAAGTATGTTAATGAGCATTTTGGGTCTACATGGATTGACCTATCCAAAGCAAATGTAAAACAGGAAGTTGAGTTAGAATGGAAGAGTAAAATCTCAGACAAAAGAGTATCACAGAATCTCTAAAAGGAAGCTTTAACACTACTGACATGCCAGTTATGACACAATGCTTAAACATACACAGATACTTAGAATAATTAGATTATCTTCAAGTATTTGAGATATCATGAGCACGATAAAGACAATCATAGAATGGTTTAGGTTAGAAGGGACCCTAGAGATCATCTAATCCAACCTCCCTGCCATGGGTAGGGACACCTCTCAACTAGACCAGGTTGCTCAAGGCCTCATCCAACCAGTCCTTGAACACCTCCAGGGAAGGGGCATCCACAACCTCTCTGGGCAATCTAGTCCAGAGTCTCACTGCCCTTGTGCTGAAGAACTTCTTCACAAGATCCAGTCTAAACCTCCTCTCCTTCAGTTTAAAACCATTTTCCCCTTGTCCTGTCGTTGGATGCTCTTATGAAAAGTCCCTCTCCAGGCTTCCTGTAGGTTCCCTTCAGGTATTGGAAGGCAGTTACAAGATCCACCCAGAGTCTTCTTCAGGCTGAACAATCCCAATGCCCTCAGCCTATCCTCATAGCAGAGATGCTTCAACCCCTGGATCAGCTTTGTGACTCTCCTCTGGACTTGTTCCAATAGATCTATGTCCCTTTTATGGTGAGGACACCAGAACTGGATGTAGTATTCGAGGTGGGGTCTCACACGAGCAGAGTAAAGGAGGAGAATCCCCTCCCTTGATCTGCTGACAATACCCCTCAGTCTAAACTTGAAAAATTTGTCTTTAAGACTACCAAATAATGAGGTTGTGTGATAGTACTAGAAAACCATACAGAGAAGATACGCAGAAAGGCAAAATATGAACAAACAGAGAACAAATAGAAGGACAAAGATAAGTTTAATTACCATAACATTTTCATAATAATCTGATCATGACATATACCATAGAATCACTAAGAAGACAGAACAAACCTGAAAAAGTTGAGTAACAAACCAACTGATTCATAACTGGCATCAGGTAGAAAGAAGTAAAAGCAAACAAATGAGAATAATGAAGAGGAAAGTAACAGAAGTGAAGCAGGTTTGAATGTATAAAATAATCTGTAAAATAAATTACTACAATGCATGGTATAAAAATTAGTCATCTATTTGAAATAATAGACTAAAAAATAGCATTATTTTTATTATTATTTAT
>NW_008607869.1:0-29210 GCF_000691845.1 Merops nubicus
CCTGAGCCCACCTCTCTAGCCTGTCCAGGTGCCTCTGAATGGCCTCCTGTCCCTCTGGCATGCCAGCTGCACCACCAAACTTGCTGAGGGTGCCCTCGATGCCACTGTCTGTGTCACTGATGAAGATGTTAAACAACACCTGCCCCAGTATGGACCCTTGAGGGACACCACTTGTCACTGTTTTCCAGCTAGACGTCAAGCCATTGACCACTACTCTCTGGGTGAAACCATCCAGCCAGTTTCTTATCCACTGAACAGTCTACCCATCGAACCCATATCTCTCCAACTCAGAAAGCAGGATGCTATGGGAGAAAGTGTCGAAGGCCTTAGCAAAGGCAAGAGAGATGACATCTACAGCTTTTCCTTGTCCACCAGTGCAGTTACTTCATTATAGAAAGCCACCAGATGGGTCAGGCAGGACTCTACCCTAGTAAAGCCATGCTGACTATATGCATGTTCCGGAATTAACTAAATTCTTCATGGTACTGGATATTAAATACTCTGAATTTTATTAAGTTTCATGTTGCCTCACCGCATTCTTGTACAGACTGGGCTATCTGCGGCTGACCTCAGTCAGTTCTGCTAATAATAAAGAAACCAAAGTATGGGATGACATGCAAAGCAACAGAGTATGACCTTAAAATACACAGCAGTTCGCACTGATAGTTGTTTGAATAGATAATTGAAATGAAAAAATTCCAATACTATAGACTTGTGAAAAAATCAAGACTAAAATTACTACTTCACATTTGGCTTAGACATATACTGATCTGCAGAAAATCAGCTGAAACCAATGCAACATAATTTCACCCTACAGATTTGCTGTGGTCAAATTTTTAAACTCTGGTCTTCAAAAACGAGTAAATACTCTATGTCCCCAGTATTGTATCTCTACATTATGGCACCTAAATAAGCAGACTGCTTTCCTCACAGCCTGACCACCTGCAGTTGCCTAAGACAAACTAATGAAATGGATCTCATTGGCACACTGCACAAAAATATCAGCTGTGTGGATCTGAACATCAGAGTGTTTTCATACAGTCAAAGCTAAACACCACTTAGGCACCTCATCAAATCCGAAATTGCTTCCTACAGATGAACTGAAATTTAAAATGACTTACATGTTTTAGCACAAGGTTAATTCAAGACAAGTGTCTAAATGACAGCATTTAACCTAAGTGTCAGACACAGCAGCGTAATGTGAAGAACAAAAATAAATCCTCAGGCATTTGGAATACCCTAGGATAATGACAGAAGAATATTAGGAAAAATAAACCAACATTGTCTCATAAGCATCTAGACTTTTGCAAATGTAAGTACTTTTAACATTTGAATGTTTTAGATCTGGACTACTTAGGGAGATGAAATTTTAAGTTATATTTTCATAATTCTACGATCGAAGTTGAATCTTTGGCTCCCAAGAAGTTAATAGGCATACAATGAAACTTTAAGATCTCATTCAGCATTAATGAAGTTGACACTTGAATGCTGAAATAGAGTTGGTGAAAACTGGAACAACAGAATTTATTAACTTGCAGATCAGAAGGAAAAACTGGTAATAGGAACAATTTGGAAAACGATATGATTAGTCTGTACTAGGAGAAAAGAAAATGTAGAAATACAGTTGGATTTGGTGGAGGATGGCATTTCAAAACTTGAATGACTAGAAGTTAGACAAAATTGGACAAGAAGTGAAAAATAAAGCTTGACAAACCTATTTATTTTGGTTCATAAGCATTTACTAATAATTAAAGAATATCGTATCTTACTCTGATATGACTCTGTGACTGTGATTTAGGTTATCTATCCCATACAATGAAAAATATTTCAATAAATGTGAAATACTGTATTAGAAGACAAAAATCCTACCTATGTTAGCTGTACCAGGGACAGATGAAGAGACTCTAAACTGTAGTTCAAAATAAATCAAGGACTATGTATTGCATCCTTACTGTACAGATGCATTTTTAAGGGTCTCATCTTGAAAAAGCATAATATGAAAAATTAATGTTGTTGATTTCACTGTTCTAGTGATATATTTATGAATGTGGGAGCTCTTTATTTGAATTTATAATAAAAATGCTTTTCACAAATCTTTAGCAACCAGAAGAGAACGTAGGCATAAGTAACAGGTATGACATTGTACAAATTCGTATATTCTATATATACAAATATATACATGTAATACAGTCTTTAGGTAAAAGGATGGATTAAGACAGTACAGGTAACCTTGATATCATTATTTCTGCATCTCAAAGCTTCATAGCAGAGCTAAAGAATTGTAGAGGATAACACAAGACCTGTTTGAATACAAAATACTTGAGACAAGACTTGAATACAAAATGGCACGCTGCATACTAAATATGCTTGACTTTAATATAACAGCAAATTTTCCAGAGAGAAATCCATTCCATTATTCAGCATTCATGCTATTATAGACATACAAAAAAACTTAACAGCTCTGAATGTGTGGTATCATCCATACAACTGTATTTAATCATAAGAAAAAAGGTAGTACAACAACACTAAGAAGAAAAATCATTATTCCTAACTTTTATTTGAGAATATTTTGGTAAATGTTCATTTTCTAGTTGCTGGATTTGATTGAAAAGTAACCACCCCATATTTAACATATTTCATTTTCCTTCTCCTTTCTTTCAATAAAAAGCTGAAATCACTTACCCATTTTCATCCTAAGTAAGCATCTATATTGACAGATCTTCCCATCACACTCAGATGTTTTGTGCTCATCCTAGCTTTAAATTTCTTCCTCATCAACTTTAAAGAGTTTAACAGTATTTATTTAAGGGATACAATTTAAACGTAAAATTTTGATGTGGTTTCCTTTAATTGGAATGGCAAAGCCATTTAGTTAAAAAGAAGCAAACAGAGTAAACAGCAGGGAAAAACTCCAATTCAACTTACTGCCGTTTAAAAAAAAAACATGCCACAGACTTGTGCTTTACTTGCAGTAAGTCACTACTCCTTCAAATGTTTCAACTAATATTTTTAAGTCTTTTCTCTAAAATGGATAAGGGAAGCAATCTATTTACCACCTTCCCCTGCAATTATCTTGCAACCTCTCAACATGTTGCGAACACTTTTGTTAAAGCTCCGTATTACACAAACCATCGAGTTCTCCACAAGGCTAGGGGCATCACTGAAACTCCTCCAAGTTCCCCAGTCAAGGCCACAGTAAAAGTCAAGGTTTCTGTTTACACAATATCCTTGAGCTTCCCCTTAGGCAGGTTAATTCTGCAACTGACCCATGGAAATCGTGACAGTTCATCAAACAAAATTAAGATCTGAAGCCTAGAAAGAATGCTTCGAAACAAACTTTCAGATTGAAAAATGCTATCAATGACACCAGAGGCCTTTTATTCTGCATTCCTCCATGAAGAGTCAGAACTACTGCTAACTACAAGATAGGGAAATCCCCTTCACACAAACAGTTTCCTTTTTTTTTTTTTTATTTTCTTAAGCTACCCATCACAAAAGGCAGTCACGGCCATGGTCAATCAAGACAATACCATAGCTGTATTCCATTTCTAAGGGCCACAGGTAAACACTCTTCTGACCTATAATTAAGTATATTTAAGAACTGCTACCATTAAATCCTACCCTCCAACACACTTTGCCCCACACAACTTCCAAGTGATCAGCACGAGGAATGCAAAAAAATCCTCCACTGGTCAACCAGATATTTGCAACAGGTTTTGTGTTCCATAAGTATCTTGAGAAGCCAGTGCTAAGGGCAAACAGGAATTCTCTGCTCATCCAAGTACAAGATGAGTTAGTTTCCATCACATTTTCCAATGTAAATAGAAGTCTCCTGAAGAACTCAATTTAAATCAATGTAGTGATAATTAATATGCAAATGATATACATCTGTTCCCTCAGGATACACAATTCTGTTTGGTTGGGGTTTTTTTTTTTTTTTTTTTGGTTTTTGTTTTTTTGTTTTTCATTAGGAATGTATTTCTGTTTATCATTTTTTTCTTCTACGAAAGCAACCAAAGAAGTATCTCTGCTTTCAGAAGCATTTCTATTGGCATGGCCTACTGTAGATACACATCACCTGTTTCTCTTTCATCCCTTTACTTGGTTCTTTCATCTACCAACTCACAGAATTTCACAGAAAGAGTTTCCTTTGCTCCTCTGGAGTAGAAGGTAGTATGAAAATTATTTCATTTGGATACTTTTATTTCATTTGTAGATATCGTTTTGTGCAGAAAAGAAGACCTGGTCATGATTTCTCCAATGTCACAGGTGTCCTTTATCAGATAAAGTAGACACGCTCTAGAATCACCACTGATTATCAGTAAGAAAATCCTGTGGAATATTTTCAGCTTCATTTATTCGTTTAAGAAGCCTAAATTCCAAAAATGTAGCAATGATGCCATAGCTCTATTGCATTTAATATGTTTCTTGCTACAGAGTAATTTCTAACTTGAGTGCGATGAAACACCTCACAAATACCCTTTAATAAGAAAGGTCTTATCCAACTTGTGCATGGTACAGCTGATGCCAACAAAGAATTTCATTACATTAACAAAGAAAAATCACTGTACTATGAAATATTGCAATACCATTTAAAGAAAAAGGTTCTGACGTGAACAGTTTCACAAAACTGCTTAAAGTCTTACCCCAGAGAACATTGTTCCTGCTGATAATCCATTCTGCTCCTGAAGCCCACAATACAGCTCTGCTTCAGTACACTGCTGACATCTCACTGCTCTGCCTCCCCTTTTTCTTTGTGTTCTTACAAACTGAGCACTCAGATATAAATCATCACCACACTTAGATTTTTGTGTCAATTTTTGTTCTCCTAACTTTTAAACAATGTGATGGAAGTTATTTAAATTCCTTGGCTGAAACAATTTGTTTTCTCATATATTACAATTTTTTTTTTCTTTACTCTGGACAATTTTTCAGTATATAATCACAGGCATTTTCATTATACTCTCTGTGAGAGCTAAATCCTTTTATCACCTCCGTTGTTTAGTGCACGTATTGATTTTACAAACATTTCCAAATGACTGCAAAGCTGAAGGATTACATCTGTCTTGTTGGCTAAGGGTGGATGCTTCAATTTTGCTGAATAAACTCACAGTAATAACTCACGAAAATAAAAAAAACAAACCACACTAAGAAAACAAACAAAAACTTCGTCCTTCTTCTCTGACAGATATCAGGAACTAAATTACAAAATCTATCTTCAAACATCTGCTAGAAATGCCAATCCCCAAACCACCACCACTTTTCCTCAGTTACATCCGTTGGGTGGCTCAGGACTTCAGAAAATCAGGTAACTGTCTGGATATAGGCTGTATTAATTCCAGGCTTTCATTCCTTAAAATGTTATTCATCTTATAAACCGACACAATAAATACAGAGTTACAAAAGAAATTATAATTTAGACAGTTCTACTGTGGTAAATACTATATGGCTGACCACAAATATCAAAACTTCTGATGCTTATGTGACAAGTTCACCATTACAGTGGAAAAGGAGTTTTAGGAACTGGCTACCTTGTGTCCCACACCTCTCTCACTAATCAACATGTCATTTCCTAAGGGCTTATATGTTGATTTATATATCTGTTGTTCCACTGAGTTGTGGCTCAGGGTCTTATACAGGAAATACTGGGATTTAAAAATACACTCCTTTTTCAACTAAATATCATATTTACCCTTCTGAACCTATCTTCCCAGGCATTCTCTTTATTTTGCTGAAGAAGCTTTGAGAACAAATAGAACTGGAATGGGTGTACATCTGCATAGTTCATGAACACACTGGTGGTGTTTGACAGACAGAAAGATGAGGAAGGGACTGGAGGTTTTTTCATGAGAGGAGAGGCTGAGAGAGCAGGGACTGCTCAGCCTGGAGAAGTGATGTCTCAGGGGTATCCTGTCAATGTGTACAGATAGCCAACGGGAGAAGTACAGAATATGGAGCTAGAGTCTTCACAGTGCTGCCCAGTGACAGGACAAGGGACAGTAGGCACAAATCAAAATGCCATTATTTCTTTTTGAACATGGGAAAATACATCTTAGCTGTGAGAATGGTCAAACACCACATGTCACACAGAGGGGCTGTGCAGTCTCCACCCTTGGCAGTATTCAAAACTCACCCGAATACAACCCAGAGCAGCCTACTCTCACTGCCTCTGCTCTGAGCAGCGCACTGGGGCTGACCATCTCCACTAGTGCCTTCCTACCTCCATTGACTTTTTCTAGATTTCCATATTTCCTTTCACCCTCATAGAATCATAGAATGTTTGGGTTGGAAGGGACCCCCAAGGGTCATCTAGTACAAACCCCCTGCTATAAGCAGGGACATCTCCAACTAGGTCAAGCGTTTTGCAGGATCATTTAGTCATTGACTTGTATAAAGGAACTGCTTATACATAGGTGCTCTACACCTCCATTTTTTTTCCTCTTTTTCTTTTCCTTGTTGGAAATAATACAAAGGGGCATAAAATAATATACACGCTGTATACGCAGACACACACATATATTTGAACACCTGGAAGATCAATGTTTTCAAAAGAAAAAAACATACCAGCTTAAAAGAAAAATAATTCAGCCATATGAAGTACATAAGAGTTGCACGGAGAGATTAGAAGAGCACAGGTAATTTAAATGGCAATACTGAATACAGAGTAAAATAGAATAAAGATTAACTTCAAAAAGTCTAAGCTGAAGAGCACAAGAAGTACTTGCATTAACTCAGTAATAAAAGCATTTACTTTTTGACATTATAGCTAATGAAGTTTTAACAGACTGCATGCTTTCTCTAACCTGATATTTGCATACTTACAGAATAAACTGAGTGAAGGGAACTTAACATACAGGAATCATGGCTTTTCCACCACATTAGAAGACTTTCATAACTTGTAACATATGCATAATTCTGAAAAGCAGTGAACACTAGCATTATTAACAACATAAAAATGTGTATTTTATACTATCCTGGATACCGTGTCTAATTATCTCAATACAGAGATTCTTTGTATGTAACCTAAGAGTGTCCCTCTGCTTCTAGAGCCTGAATCATTCAACTAGCAACAGGGGAAAGGGGGATTAACTACACTGTAAGAACACCAAGCAAAACCAGAATATTTGTAATGAGTCATATGTATGGTAAATGGCACCAATTCTCTAGATCTCCAAAGTACCTAATAATTAGGATATGTCTTGAGAGCACTTGGACAAATAAGTAGGTGGCAAGAACAGAAGATGGTAACAAAGGAACATCTCATTTTCCTAGTATGTGTATGCATCACCAGTGGCCATCCCCGACAGCAAATAAGGCACACTGAAGACAGTGTAAGTACTATGTTTTACATCTCTACTAGACAAAAACACACACACTAGCATTGCTACATCACAGAGGAACGATGCTATTGATGAAGAACAGGGAAATCAGAAATAACTTGTTTGCCCACATTAAAAAAATGAAAACTAGATTTAACATTGACGAAACCTCAAAAGTAATGTTTCACTGTTGGAATCCAGACGTAATGTTCACTTCTTCCATGAATTTATCATATCCCAACAGAATATTGTAATATGAGAACATGGGAGAACACTGTAAAAGTCAGGAAATGATAGAATGAAGATTTCTCACCCAAGCAAAGAGACTCCATTGTCACAAAAAGATGGTACAAAATTGTGTTGTGAATAAACCGAAGCATTTAGTCTTTAAAACCTCAGATACTTTTTCAGCAGTTTTGCATGCAATTAGTTAGCTATCATAACAGCATTTTCAAATATAATTTAATTAAACATATCAGCTATTAAATATGATTGTGCTATTACCAGAAAATGTCCACAGGCCTTCACACACCTAACAGCACAGGGTATCTGGACCTGTGCTAGCCTGAGCTGAATTTAGCTTATTTTAACTGTGAGTAATTTTCTAGCCTTCGAACCATCACACTTAGTTTTGCCTAACTTGTTCTAGAAAGTTCTGTGAATACAGAATATGTCAACAATCTAGCAAACTCACATACCTACTGAGCAATCCTACATTGTGTACAGCAATTTCACATAGTGAATAACTTTTCTGCAATAATTTATTTGGACTATGAGTATTAGTATCAATATAACTGCACTAATAACAATTGTACTGTATTTTAATTATACTCATAAAATATTAATTACACTTAATAAAGCCTTGCATCTGTGTATAATGTATTCTGTCTTAGCCCATAGCAAAATTTGAGTCTAAAGAAAGAATGACATTTTGGAAGAAATTCTGACACTTGAGCCAACTGTATGTATCATTATGTGCTCTGCTACTGTGTCATAATAAAGAAGATATTACTCACTGCAGAACTTCAGTCTTAATTCACTGCATGTTGGTTTTACAAAGTAAAGCCACTGACAGTTTCAGAAAAAAAAAAAAACTTCAGATGATTTAATTCAGATCAAGTGCATTTTGCCATGTGCACTAGTCCACTTCCACACCTGTACTTACACTAGTTAAATAGTTTTCTTTCTGACATACTGTCTCACAATGCACTCTTGTCCTTTCATAACAATGAATATCTTTCTCTTCTGTAAAATCTTTTCCCATTCCTCCCCAGGAAACTGTTACAGATCCTAGATTTATTCACCCGTCTTACTTCTCAAGATCTATAAAAACAAACATGAAGGCTCAGTCCCAAACTCTTCATTCAATTCACTGGCTTGGGATCAGGCCAATAGCTAGGAAGATTATTTTTGCTAAACAACTAAATACATTCTTCATTTATTTAAGGTTTTTTTACTATGTACTGATAAGCATCAGCCTTTACAGAACAGAAAATCTTTACAATTACATTATAATTTTCAGCTTTCTCATACATGAAGACCACTGGAATGAGATGGAAACTAAAAGACAATTGTGATTTGATCCATAAGACATAATTACTACCTGATTAAACAGCATTTCAGTATGAGTACAAGGTAGTTAAACATGACTGAATGGAGACTTAGTGCTGTCAGCACTATGCAGTGGACCCTGGTTTTGACTTTTCTTCTGCCTTCACTTCTGTAACCATGAAGGCACTGTCTTCCAGGGAATTATGTATTTTATAATAAAACCTACTTATTTTTCAAACAACTGATTATCTTATAAATTTTAAAAAATATTCTCATCTGTCCTGTAGAGGTATCCATTCACTTACAGACAAGCTTCAGGAGAGAGCAAAGCCATGCACTTAAAAGCTGAAGATGCAGACAGGCCTGTCGAGGACCATGGGACTTGTGCACTGGTCCAGATGCTCCTCATGTATTTTTACTTTGTTTTTACAGGTTGAGAGTTGCTAACCAGAAGCATATGGAGTGTTTTTAGTACAACAACGCAATAGCACTGGATGTTTCAGTATAAAAGTGGAAAACCACCATACATACATACCCTATGAACAACCTAGAATGAATGGGACTTACTGCTCTGACAGTGTAACACCTGAAAGAAATGTGCAAACCCATAGAAAGTTGGAAGAAGAAAAGAAAAAATGTGTGTAATCTCTGCATTACATGCTCTGGAAAGGAATTCTAGTACATGAAATCTGATCACATTGCCAACACGAGCAGTTGAAAATCAATTCAAATGCCTGCTATAAGAAAAATGTTGCTTGGTTTTGAAAGCTCTGGTGCCTCTTATATGGACAAAAAGCTTTAACTGTAAAATGTTATTTGAAAAGAGCAACTGATCATGGAAGTTTAACCATCCCTTTATGTGGAATGTTTCTTTCCTACTTAAGGGAAGCTCAGACCCTGAGGCCCACACTTTAAATGAGATATCAAATTGCAAAAATGTATGGTCTGTGTTTTTGGGGACAAACAAATACAAGTACAACACTGAAGTAGATTGTGCAGTTTGTCTCTTAACTGCCAAATAAACACAGCAGCTAATGCAATTAAATTTTGGAATGTAGAAGCACATACACACACAAACCCTTTTTTTGTTCAAAACAAGAGAAGATTTGATCGTGTAAGGAAAGAAGCTAAATCCATCCGAGATAATCAGTTCATGCACTGTCCAGCTTGGCACATAAAATACTAACAGTTATATTAAACTGCTTTAGTCTCTCCATCTGTGTGAATACCAGCTGATTACAAAGGCAGAGAGAATTCACTGGAGTCAGAAATGTTTCCAGCATCATCAGCATTCCCGCACTCCTGGAGGGAACAGATCTCCATCTTTCTCCTGCCATTCAACTGTTTGGCCCCATTTCTCTAGACATAACCTCTCTTCATAGAATGTTCCTTCCCTCTGTCTGAGCTCCAGAAATTCCCACATCTCTAATGGACTCCAAGGTCTGTTTTAAGTTTTGCCATCATCTCTCCTCACTGAGTTGGAGGCCAGGGAAATATATCACCTACCCTGCAGCTCTCTGCAGCTCACTGCAGTCAATAAAGCAAATAAAATTACTGGCATTTTTTCAAAATCTTGCTCCTTTGCATTATAGCTTGCTCCATTACTGCTCTGTACTGATTACAAAGGTTGTGATCAAAACCAAAGTGTAATCTCCTGAAAAGCCTGTGGAACTAGGAAATTAAGGGAACTATAATTATATACTCAATTACCTTGTTTCATTATTTAAAAAAGCTATTGTGTGGTAAGAAACTAAATTCTTAATTATGAGCTGCAGGAAAGCACTTCATTGTATGTTCTAGATCAATTCAAGTTCAAACTAATTTACATATTAAGTAACTCAGTGGTTTTTACTTTAAGCAAGTGACAAGATTCTGGGCAGCCATAGAGTTCAGAAAGTAACTAGCTAATGAAATAGAAGTTGGTAATTTCATTATCAACCTCAGAAAGTTGACATAAATTGATAAACAAAGGATTATGAATTAAAATAAAAACAACTCCTTTGATCCCAAATTTGCACAGCACTCCCTGCATAAAAATATCCCAATATGAGACTAAATCAACTCAAAAGGACTTCTATGAAAACAGAGAAAAACAAAAGCAAGTTAAGTTTAGCTTTGTAAACTTACAGATACTGAAGATGGAAGAAAGGATTGTTTAGTTACAGAAAATGAAAATTGTTTGTTATTATAAATTCTCCTGCTCTCAAAATATTTCTGCAAGTGATTATTTCTGCAATCAATATTAAAACAATCACTGTCCTTCAAAATTACTTATTTTCCCCATGCTTTTTTATTTTAACAGTATTTATGGCCGATTTTTTTTTTTTTTTAGAAAACATTGAATTTTTATATGAGGAAACTGGAATCAGATAACCACTTACGTGAAACTCCAATTTTCAATGGTTCCATGCACATGGAAGAATTTAAATAAGATTTTAAACAATTGTGCAGCAGAGGAATTTCAATCACATGAACTTTGTGACCAGAAATAAGGTCACAAAGGCAGAGGAAACAAAAAAATGGGTAAGCTGAAAGAACATACAAGCACAGCCTCCTTCAAGCCATCTCAAAACATACCAGTAGCCAGCTGAAATATTAAATAGTCTGGGCAACACCAGAGATTGCAGCACAAGCGAGTTCCAAGGAGAGGACAACAAACATCTATAAGCTTTTTTTAAAGGAGTGGGTGCTTCCATGCAGAAAAGAACAGTGATAGGAAAATTCTTCCTTACCTTTTAATTTCCCGTATTCCAGTGAATTGCAACAAAATACAGACGACACTTTCCTATTGTTAAGTATCCCCACAGTTGAGGAAGACTTAAGTGATTCTTAAAGCAATTACTGACACCTCAAGTACATTATCCAACCCTCCTCAACACAAACTACTGTGGTCATATTGTCAACCACTGGCTTCTGTAAAGGCTCTTCAAGCTCCTTGAACTTCAGAGCTACCTGAAGTGCATACACAAGAAACACAGTATTGGGACTTTCAATGACTCCTACTTCAACCAAGTATTCACCACCAAGAAGCTCTGTCACAAGACACTGGAACGCAGCTGAAGCGCCCTCTGAAGTATGAAAACTAGAGAAGCAGGGCATAGACTTCTCAACCCATTCTCCTCAAAGTACTTTTTTGCATCACCTACATAGCTGGGAATTTCTCCATAAACCCACTCTGCTAAAGGTACCCAGAGAAATGACAGCCTTTGAAGAACAACTATTGGGAAGTTACTTAAATCATCTGTTTTCCTGCCTGTTCTGGTTAGTTTTCTATTGAGATCAAAAGTCTTTGTTGACAGGAATACATATGCTCTTCTCTGTGCATAAAACGTACAGACAATTCAGTCATAAACGACCATTTATAAAGGCACATGCTTTGCCCTTCATCACACTTTCCAGCTTTATATACCCACCAACTCTAGGTGCATCCTTAAAAAGGCACATATCAATATATGATATTAATTTATTTGTGCCAGTATTTTACTCTACAAAATTAGCTATTACTTATAATATTTACCTTTTCCAGCACCCATTGTCCATTATCACAGAATCACAGAATTGTAACGAGTTGGAAAGGGACCTCTGGGGATATCTAGTCCAATTGTCAGACGAAGCAGGTTCACCTAAGGCAGGTTGCCCAGGAACACATCCAGCCAGATTTTGAAAGTCTCCAGAGAAGGAGACTCCACAATCTCTCTGGACAGCCTGTTCCAGTGCTCTGTTCCTCACAGTAAAGAAGTTGAGGTGGAACTTCCTGTGTTCCAGTTTGTGCCCATTGCTCCTTGTCCTATTGCTGGGCACCACTGAAAAAAGTCTGGCCCCATCCTCTTGAGACCCACCCTTCAGTTATTTATAAACACTGATAAGGTCCCTCTCAGCCTTCTCTTCTCCAGGCTAAAGAGACCCAGGTCCCTCAGCCTTTCCTCATAAATGCTCCAGTCCTTTAACCACCTTTGTAGCTATCCACTGGACTCTCTCCAGTAGTTCCTTGTCTATCTTGAACTGGGAAGCCTGGAACTGGACACAGTACTCCAGATGTGGCCTCACCAGGGCAGAGGAGAGGGGTAGGAGAATCTCTCTCAATCTGCTGGTCACACTCCTCTTAATGCACCCCAGTATACCATTGGTCTTCTTGGCTACAAAAGTAAACTGCTGTCTCGTGGTGAACTTGGTGTCTACTGGGACTCACAGGTCCTTCTTCATGGAACTGCTTTCCAGCAGGTCCACCCCTAGCCTGTAGTGGTGCATGGGTTTACTCCTCCCCAGGGGCAGGACTCCACATCTGTCCTTGTTGCATTTCATTAGGCTCCCCTCTGCCTAGCTCCCCAGCCTGTCCAGGTCTCGCTGGGTGGCAGCACAGCTCTGGTATGTCAGCCACTCCTTTGAGCTTCAATTCATATCATCAGCAAACTTGCTGAGGGCCACTCTGTCCCTTCATCTAGGTCGTTGCTGGAGATGTTGAACAGTACTGGACCCAGTACAGACCCCAGGGGAACACCACTAGCAATAGGCCTCCAGCTGGACTCTGCTCTGCTGATCACAACCCTCTGAGCTCTGCCGTTTAGCCAGTTCTCACCCCATCTCACTGTCCACTCATTCAACCCACACATTGCTGTACCATTTTTAAGTACAAAGAAATTGTAACAATTACACTTACAATTGTAAACTGCCTTTGGTTGAAGAAAGAAAAAGTTATGAGTATTCCTTGATGTGAAAAATGGTGTAACTGAAAGTACATGTTGGGTTTTTTCATGACTCCAAATGTGTCAGATGTCTTTGCTCTCTACTACCTAATTTATTATTTTTCCTCTTCTATGCATACATATATATGAATAGATGCGCCATATAAATTCTTTAGTATCAGATAAAAACAGCTCTACTGGTATCTCAGCAAGCAATTCTATTGAAATTTGTTAGTATAAATACTACAGATATTTTAAGCAGGCCAAGGAAAAGTGGTCTGAAGGTAGGAGAAAGACATCTATGGTAAGAAAAATGCAGAAGGTGCTTTGATATTTTAGTGCATAAAATGCTGCTATGCACATGTACCACCAACTATGGGAAAAGGTTAACGATAATTTTAGCTATTCTGCATGCTTTTGATATCAGCCGTTACTTTGGTGATTTATAGTCTTAGTCTGTACACTATAGACTATAGCCTATAGTGTAAAAAATAATCACCTATTCTGCTGCTGTGTGAGAGACTGAATGAACCTGGCTTTATACAGCAACAGTTAGAGTCTGCTTCATAAATCTTCTCTCTGCTTTGTGCTCTGCATGAGAAATATACAGACATATAACTGAATATATATATGCAGCAAAAACTATTACATAATGTACTCTGCAATTTATTTCACTGTGATATTATTAGAGAAAATTATTTTGAGTCTCAGTTTGTGGGATAACTTTACAGTTGTACATAAATCAGCAGGCAGCTTTATGGAAATGCTAACTCTTTTCAGAATATCCTGTTTCGGAATAGCAAACATTAATGACACCCGCAACAGAAACTCCTCCGGTTTTCTCTGAGGCATCAAATGAGATCGTTAATACAACAGAAGATCTGCCTTAGATAACTATGCTGTATATAACCATACCAGCTTTTCTGGGACCTTTCATTTGCAAAGTGTAGCTATTCCAAGTGACAGAGCTGAAGAAACACATTACGAAAAAAGTTAGCCATAACTTCTCTCTGTTCCCTTTGATTTAAGAAAGGCCAAGTTGAAACAATACCAAGTAGAAACATTACCTTCCCTGCCTGCCTAAATATATAATTTGTAACTGTGTTCCATATCCTGGCAAGACAGACAATACCCAGCCCTGTGAACTGATCTGAACTCACTCCACGAACGTTACTGGGTTCATGGCTTTTAGATTCTTGTTATGGCACCAAGAACCACAGGATCCAAAATATTTTTGAAAAAATCTATCACGCTATTTTTTTATTATACACAGTCCCTTGTAACAAAGGACTTAAAAGCTGATCATGTTTAGTGAATTTTAAATGCTATCCTGCACTTTGGTAACCAAATCAGTAATAATGTATTCTTGGTTTATTTTGCTATCAAGCGCTTGGTTCACATTTAATCATAGCAATTATTTCTACTGCACTTAACCCATGTAATTTTATGTTATACAGAATGACAGTTATTTGAGCTAAAACCATTGCTCACAATAATTTGTGTGTTTATTTTTACTGATTATTTTCACTCCAGCTCTCTCATTGCAAGAGTAGAGCACCTACTAAAGAAAAAAACAATAAGAACACTACATAAAGAACAATAAAGTAAATTAAAATAGTAAGTTATCTTCTCATCCCTCTGATAATTGCCAATAAAATTTATCATAGTAATATGAAAAAATGGCTACTGTATTTTTTATTTTTGCATTGAATTATCAGACTTTTTTTTTTTTTGGCCAAGGAGCGGCTTTTAAAGATAGATACATTTACCAGCAAGAAACTGAATCCCACAGAGCTGAACCTGGGCTGATGTCACAGAACACTTGCTCTTCTATAGACTCTCTCTCACTCCAGTACATCCTTGTCAAAATACAGAGACCAGAACTGCATCAATACTTAGAGCTGTGGGAAGCCAAGTTTTACATGGCAGCAAAACAATGCCCTGTCTCTTGTCCTCTGACAATTTCGTTGCCCTCCTTGCAGCCAGTGGATACCAAGCTGATGCTTTCAGAAACCTCTTGACAAATAGTCCAAGATCCCTTGCCAAATTTTAATGGGTACCTCTAAGCACAGCACTACTCTAAGCACAATTTAAATTACTTTCCCCTTGATACATTACCCAACAATTCATCTAAAACAAGTTTCATCTGCCAGCTACTTGCAAGCTTCTCGTCTTTGCAAGCTCCTTCAACAGCTCCACCCCTTTGAAATGGCATTCTACTACTACCCACAAAATCTGATTATCATCTCCATTCCCACTAGACTCTTCTTTCTTTCTTTTTAAATACACCAAAATTATATTGACAGTCTGACAGTGATAGGATGGCACAGGGGCCATTTTTAATATTAGTTCACACAGACTTTTACATTTTAGTACGAATTTTCTTCAGGACTCTCAGGTGAATAATGTAAACAGAGAAAAACGGGAATATAGAATGAAGCTAGTTTGCCTTCTGCCATGGAGAAAATCTACAAAAATATTTACAAAAGAAAACAGAACTGCATTTTTCTCACCTACATCAGGGTGCCCATAGACAAGTCAGCTTAAATTTTGGGTACAATTCATCTAACCAAATATAAAATTCTTCAGAAAGCAAGACACCACCCCTTACGCTCCACCGACCACATGGATTAAAACTTATTTCATGGTAGCAGGAGCCATCTCAACTAATTTAGAGATGTAAACACATGTAGAGATACACAAGACAAATTGCATTCCCAGATGCACAATCTTCCAATATTTAAGACTGGCTGAGAAGACTTTAGTGCTTTATGACTGAAGCAAAGATACTGATACTTAAAACAATGGATGACCTTTGTCCCTAAAAGCTTGAGAGTGCATGTCAATCTAAGGAGGCTCCTGAGGACCTAACTAGACCATTATACACCACCCTCCTCTTGTAACTTTAAGCTCATTCTTAACTCATGAGAACAAATGTTGCACACATGGATCAGATAGTAAGAGGCATGTGAGAATGTGCATACCAAACAAAACACAACAAAAGAACTTCAAGGGAAAGGAGTGAGGATTGTAGCAGTGCAGGGTGCTTGCAGATGTACATGACAGCAATAGAATCTTCTTTGAAGAGCTGTATTACATGACATAATGCCAAATACTCTGAAAAATCATACTCTAAATGTTTTTAAATGGGCATTTATAATGAAAGAACATAGTTGACCTTAGTTTTTCATCTTAACTGTCACCTTTCAGTTTACCTGTAGAAATTCTGAAAACACAGTTGCGTTTGTAATGCATTTAAAAACTAATGTAACAAAGAAATACCTTTGAAATTATTCAATTCCCATACAAAACTTGAATGGTAAGTGGATAATGATTTGCAGTTTGTTAATAAAGCATGATCCATATTAAGCCCTAAATGAGGGAAATATTCTGTAGAAAACCTACAGTCTCAAAATTCCAAGCATGATAAATACAGTTGAGTCTTAAAGGACATCAGAAGCAGATATGATAAATACAGTATTTATGTAGAGATGACTCAGAGATGATTGAGACTACACTTGCAAAAGAAATAAAATCTTAACCCACATCCACTTACCAGACAGACCATAGAACTCTATGTCACAGCACATGTATTTTATTAACTCACTTATTAAAAGCTGAGAAAGACAGCTAGAGTTGGAAAAAAGCACACAAACAAGCAGTACATTCTCCATATTCTGCAGTCTGGACTACTCAATGAATCATAAACAAAAGGAACTAAATCTGAATAAACAAACACTATTTTTTTTAAAACATGATAGTACTATTCTTCCATAATATCTCATACAACTGAGCTGTACAATAGACCTTTACAAAAGAATTTCTTCTTGAAATGTGTTAGAAGTCAGATTGGAGATGACATACCTAATTTACATTTTCCTGGGGTAGCATCAAACCACTTCAGACAAAACAGACTTGATGTGAATTTTAAACTACAGCACAGCAGAGCTACTATCACACCAAATTAGAGTTTCCAGTAAGTCTGACTGATGGGATATAACTTCAAGAAAGTAGTAACACATCTGAACTCAGTAGTAAGCCAATAGACCAGCTAAGTGGGTCTATGATGCTTGAAAATAAAATACTGAAAATATTGAAAGAATTATTCAGGAAAAAAAATGTATATTTAATGTGTATAAAATATGTTTAATATTTTACATTATAGTGAAGCTTGGGATGAAAGGCCAAAACCTTTAGGTTTTCAATTTTTAAAATCTGTTCATGACTTAACTTTCAGTAACATTCTCAATTTCTCATTGTTATTCCTGCAGTGGCATGGATGTGCATATATTTCTCATTTAGAGAAAGAAAAAAAAAGGAGTTTTAGCTTTACAGAAGATGAAATGCCATATAGAAAAGTCATCTGTGACAGTGCAACTGTAATAACAAAGATGACGCCTAGAATCCAGTATCCAGTTTTAGGCTCCTTGGCACAAAACAGATATTATATGAACTGGAGCAAGATCTGCAGAGGGTCACCAAGGTGGCAGAGGGGCTGAAGTAGTTGCCCTGCGAGAAAGGAGTAGCTGGAGTAGCTAACCTATGAGAATTTCCTAACTGGAAACTGCTGCATTCAAAAACAAAGAATGCCATTTGGGGGGGGGAGTCATCCATGAACTTCTCATTAGTGACAGATTAATGACTTTACCTTCCTTGCTAACCACTGAACAGCTCTCCCCAGTGAAACTCTCTTCCTAAGCTTCACTCATTTAACACATCTATCCTGACACAGGGCAAAAACCTGTTTATTGTCAGAACTGAAAATGACTATAGAAATGGGAAACCAGAGAAAGCAACTCAGGTACTTGGGGAACAGCGCACAGGATCTAGCCTCAGGACTCCTAGTCTAGAATAGAAGACTTTGCTTTACTGTCTTGGCAACCATGGCAGCTACCCAGGTGAATGTGAGGCTGATACGACAACCAAAAGCAGCAACGTAGTCATAAATATGAAAGAATATAAGTAAAAATAGGGAAGTTATTGCTCTGTACCGAAAATAGTTTCTGTTTTGGCAGATGTGAAAGAGACGCAGGGAGTGTTAGTATTCATTTATATTCTTGCATTAAAAAAATATTATCTTAAACAAGTATTAGAAAATGCCTCCTACACTCTGTCTATTTTACCAAAGAGTACACCAACTATAAATTAATTATAGCCTGTTTGCATTAACATGTGGAACAAAAAATGTGGTAAGAAAGGATCCTTAAAAGCAGACAAAAGGTAAGTGCGCGTAGTAGCTAGAAGTTGAAACTTTATAAATGCAACACAAAAAAAGGAAACAATTTAAATATGCGAACAAAACAGCAAAGCTAGTAAATCACTATATTCATCTTTATAATCAGGATGGATATGCCCAACACTTCAAGCATTCTTCTCCACTTTGAAGCGGACACACCTGAAGTTACATGGGATGGCAGCTCCTGCTAGCAATTAAAAAGAGGTTACACAGAGAAAGAGCTAATTCTAAAATCCTGATTCATAGAAAGCTGCCTAGCAAGGCCCAAAACACAGAGTTCTGGTCCCTTTTCTTCTACTGAACAAATGCTAATGTTGCCAAGCATTTCACAGTTTCTCATAACACCACATCAGACAATTGAACCCTCAGCAGGCAGGTAAATTTATCACTTCTTCACAGTTTATTTGGCACTTGGGGACATCATTTAATGGTCAGGGTAGTGTTGGGTGATAGCTGGGCTTGATAATCTTAGAGGTTTTTTTCCAATCTTAGTGATACTATGACTATAAAAGAATTAGATCTATGATATCCAGCTGAATAGAGCCACAAAAATAAATTATTTTAGTTTTCATTCACAATACTTTAACCTTTCCTTAACCTCAACTAGCTGCCTTGCCATTTCTTTCTAGGTCATTAAATATTTTTTTGGATGAATTTGTTAAAAAAATTATTAAGAATATATTTCACTGTACACACATGTCATTATTTTAAGGAGTGATATCAAAAATTATAACCCTCTTTTCCCATGAGTGACAAATCTAGAATATGTGCTTCTGCTATCTGAGCTGCATGCTAACTCTTTTGGACATTTCCACAAAACATGTAACATCTAGATGTCAACCTTGAAACAAGATCCAAAATTTTAAATCAAACTTCACACACCTTTAGAATGTAACACTTTACATTTAATTGAATAGTAAATTCTTCTAGCCTACTGTATATGGGCTAAGCACCAGGTCTTAAAATTCAACTGTTGCCATATTCTCAGTGGTACACTTTGCAGCAAGTATTTGCAATCATTTTGCCTCCATATTCCAATAAGAAATACAGTCTGTAACTACCAAATAGGGAAAATTACAGGAAACATAAACCACATAATTGCAGCTCTCTTAGCCAAACCACTTAGAATTTAGATGCAGAATATACTCTGTCAAGCTGATTAATTGTCACATAATAATAGAGGTTTATTCCATGCTTTTACATTAGTAATGCTCTGGCTTCTTGTCTGAAACTACGGATTAACTATGTCAGACAATTAAAACAAAGCATAAAGTAAAGGGAAAGGTATAAAGATCACAAAAATAAAATAAATGCAGGAAAGTTACAAAACAAAAGAGTTTCAGACACTGGAACATACTGGTCAAACAGTGGATAAAAAGAAGACTGAGTGGCTTTTCCAACAAGTAGTAAAACAGGAGGTAGATATCTAAAAGCAGTAGTTTAAACAGAGCTGAACTGTGAGAAGAACAAAAATGTGGCATCTGATCTTAATCGGGAAAAGACAGAGTGATTTAGCAAAGGCTGCCAAGGTAGAACCATGATAAGAATGCAGGAATTCTGCTACCTAGAACATGAAGAGCAACACTAGGAGCCAGGGAAGAGGGAATGAGAGCTGGCAGCGTAAGACAAGAGAACTGGTTTTATTCCTAACAAGAGGTCGGTCAGACCTTTTGTTATGTATCAAAAATCATGTCAACAGTAAACAAGGGACTGAAAGTTACCAATGGTATAACAAAAATCTGAATACATCACACTGCACATAGCATAGTGTATATATATGCTAGTTAAGCTATGCAAAATATGACTCTCATTTTGGGTATGGTTATACTATAACCTTTGTATATATTATAATATGAATGGGTTTATATTTTAAAAAATAAAATATCATAGAATGAAAATGTTAAAAATAGATGTAGTAACTCCCAGGTGCATAAGATTCACTCCTGCTAGAAGTCTGACAACAGACTGAAGAGATGAAAGAAGAACCCAAAAGGTAATGACCCGCTCTGTAGAATTACCCAGTGCTCCTCATCTGCCACATTCACAGAACTGTTAAAAAGGCAAAAAAATGCACAGACATCCCACTGTGCCCTGCTCTCAGAAATGGCAGCCTCCAGGAAGTGGTCTAGGTGCAATATTTCTGTTACTGAGGCACAAGCTAAATCTGTTCAGATACCATGACTCAGAACACAATATAATGAATCACACAAATAAGACATAACCAGAGAAAAAAACTGTTGCAGTCTAACCTCCCTCCTAACCCTCCTTCCCACCCAGTAATCAGGTGCCACATTCTGAAGCAAAAGTTGCCATCCTAGGGTCTTTGGATACAAGTAGCTATTCAACCTGGTGAAACATTTTCCATTTTTAAGATTTTTTTTTTTCAACTACAAGTTTCTTATTGATTTACTTGATACTGCAATTCATCCATTTCAGAGAAATATATGCCCAGGTGCTGTATTAGGACTTTTTGTTGTTGAGTCCAATATTAAGGTGCTGTATGCTTACAGCAACTTACAACAGGCCTCCTGAAAACAATGCATAGCCATTCCTCCTTAACTTGTAAAGTATGGGCTGAGTTTTCCTTACAGGAAATATATGCATGAGTAATCCAAAATGAAATACACTATCTCATTGTGTTCCTGAAAGAAGATTCTGCTAGTGTTGCCACTCAAATTTCTCACGGATTTCTAACTTTTCTTCCCATATTGCCTCCCTCACTTTCTCTTCCAAATGTCCCTACTGCCTTCCCAATAGACACTATTCTTTATTAATAGTCCAGAGTTAAGCATTCAACCTAAACATCTAACGCTGAACAGAACACACAATACTAAATTCTACCCACCTTGCAAGCAGTGGAAACACCTTGTTCTCCAACCCATAATTATGATAAGTTTTATGAAAAGTTAATTCAGTCATCATTCAGATGTGGCTGGAAAGTCTGGATGCAGGCTAACTTTGAGCACAAGGCTGGATCAGATGACTTTCAAGGGTCCCTTCCAATCCCAAATCCATCTATTTTATGATTTTAAAAGCTACTCCTGGGAGGTAATGCTGATGGGACAATTGTATACACCTAATTCCTTTGGTCTTTCAAAATAATGAGTCAATGTTTGTGGCTACATCATCTTAGCTGATTAGATACAATTTCTTGAAAGCCTTTAATTAATATTTATTAAACTGTTACACAGACTGAAGGCAATAAGCTAAAATATACATAACTTATTAGAGCTGGGGCAAGTAACTCTACAGGAAGAAATTGCCTGGCATTTTTTCTGTCCTGGATTCTTAACAATACAAAACAATCCTGGCATTTGGTATATCCTTCTACTTTTCTCTTATTTTAGTAAGCTACTAATACACCTGAACAAAGTACCTTGTACTTCAAGTAGAATCCAACTAGCAAGAAGTCTCTTCATTATCGCTGCATATCATTCACATTAACAAGATTACAAAATATTGAGTTTAAGAAAAAAGAAGAAATTAAAATGTTACTTTATAAAGAACTCAAAGTATTGACTCATAACACTGCAAAAGATGTTATCATGCCTTAACCCCAGCTAACAACTAAGCACCACAGAGCTGCTCACTCACTCCTCCCCCCTCCTAGTGGGATGGGAAGAAGAATTGGAAAAAAGCATAAAATTGGTTCAGATAAGAAGTTTAGTAATCATGATGAAAGAAAATACAATAATAATAAAATACAATAATAATGAAAAGGAACGTAACAAAAAGAGAGAGAAACAAATCCCAGATGAAGAGAAGTGATGCAGGGTGCAGCTGCTCACCACCCGCTGACCGATGCCCGAGCAGTGACCTGCCCTCCTGGCCAGTCTCCATACTGAGCATGATGTTCTGTGCTATGGAACATTCCTTTGTGGCCATGCTCCCTGATAGCTTGAAACAGAAAATCTTTAACTTGGGGTAAGGGCTTGCAAGCAACAACTGAGACATCAGTGTATTATCAACATTACTCTCACACTAAATCCGAAGCACAGCACTGTACCAGCCAATAGGAAGAAAATTAACTCTATGCCAGCCAAAACTAGGACAGCTATTGAATGTCTCAAAACACGAGTGTTTACAGTCCTAGATACAAAACTTACTTTTACAAATCACAAACATAACATTACTGCAAGTATCTTAACTACTTGTCAATTTCTACACAATTATGAAACCAAATAGAAAACAGTTTCCTCCCCAATGTCCAAGACAGACAAATGCCCTTCCGTCCGGCATGTCAAAGAAAGCACTGAACTGATACATAGTAAATGTAACACTTCTAAAAGGCCAATACACAATTATATGAAGGAAGCCAGTTAGCATCAACAAAATCCTTAAAAGGCATTTCAAAATTAAGTGTCTCAAATTTTCTTTCAAACATTCAGGTAAGTAATAGTCTAGATAAACCTTACCAACAAATATTTAATGAAATCATGGTAATCATCATCTAACTTCTTAGGTTTTCAGAGCATAGCATTGTCATCAGAAAAATTTTCTTATCCAGAAAGAGAATATTTATACAAGCACACAAATTTATCTATTAATTGTATTGCAGTGGTCCAACAATGCACATGTGTACCTCACCAACGAAAGGACAGTAAACAGCTGGAATAACTCAAAAAAAAAAAAAAATGGGTATAGCACACTAATTCAACTCTAATTTCAAACTGGTATTGGATTGTATGCTGTAAGTAACATTTATTTGATATGGAACTTTCACCTGTAATCTATTACTTTTACCTTAAAAACTATACATCCACACTGAATCAGATGGAAGAGTTTCTTCAAATTCAGCTCACTTGTATATCCAAACATTCCTTGTCCCAGAGAGACTGCACTTTATTAATTACCTGACCAGAGCCTGTTGAGTATAGAATAGGCCAGAGGAAAGCAAGACAAAACTAGAGCACAAATCATAAGCTTTAAAACATTTCAGAGCTGCATAATAAATGTATACTTCACCTAAATATGTTCAGGCCAATTATATCCTTGTTTCCATATTAATAAGCTTTAAAGGAAATTAAAGACTATACACAAATACTGACAAGAGATTAGAAGAATTGTGACACACACACAGAGTTTTCAAGATAATGAGGTCTTAGTCATATTGGTGGTCTTAGTAGTCCTAGATAGATTCTGAATGTGCAAGGTCTCACAATGTTCAAGAGCTATAGCCAAAATGGTAATTCAAGCAACTCCCTCACCTGCTTCATACCCTACAATTGTATAACATGCATTATAAAGTACCTAACACTTGTGAGAAGAGAGAGGATACCTCTGTCCTGAAAGTGAACTTAACTGTTTGACTCAAACTGTAGAAATGTGTTTGCCATTTTGCATCAACTATCTTTACAAGTCATGCTCTGTAAAATCAATTAATCAACCATGCTACTTGTGCTAATTGAAGCAAATTTGGTTCTGTAACTTAAGACTCATTACATTTATAGAACTGGTCTGAAACTTGCTAAAGCACCAGGATGAAAATAAAAGAGTATCTGCTACGGGAATTTTAAAATTTACTTGCTCCAAGAGAACACAGAAAAAGAATGAAACAATATGTACTTTTTTAGCCTTGTATCCCAAACTGCTGCCTCCTCTCTTTTTTCCTTTCTGTGGGACACAGTAACAGAACTCAGCCCCTACGGTTAGCAATGCCATTGCATGGAATAGCAGTAGGTAGGACGTTCAGCTGGAACATCATGGAATATATAAAACCTCAGAAGTAGCCCACTGCAGTTTCAAGCTTACAATTAAAGAGGACTACCTGTCTGATCTTGTATGATTATCAAATATATATATTTTATTTTACCACAAAAATCCTTGCTGTATGTGTTGTCACTATATAGGACAGTAATGTGAATCAAGGTATTTTTTTAAAGAACAACTATAGTCTAGATAAACCTTACCAGAAAAGTTAATGCAAAATAAAAATATAATTTAACTTTGAAGAATAGGATACAGATACTTTATTTTGTTGCATTAGAGAACAGTTTTGATCAATGAGCAGTTACTGCAAGTCAAAACACAACATATTCCATCACTTGCTGCATTAAAAAATATAGAAAACACTTAAGCACAGAACACGAGGTTTGTGCTGATTAGTGAATCCAATCTGTGCTTCGGTGATAGAATGCCAGAGCCAGCATGAGGAAGAACTGGGATTACATGCCAGGGTAGGATAAAGAAAAACAAAGAGGAGTAAAATATCCCACATTTGTAAGCAGTAAGCTGTGAATCTGACTCATGTATCATAAAATTGTACTGTGAAGATAGTCATCTTCCTCCCTCTATCTCGTAAATTCTAGAATACAACTCTTGTGGTTGTGCCAGGATAAAGTTCTGGGAGCCACAGTGAAAGTCAGGTCTTGAAAAAGTTCAAGGTTAAAAAAGAAAAAAAAATTAAAAAAAAAAAAAAAAAAAAAAGGAAAAAAAGTAAGTTTACAGGATGCAACAGGGAAGAACAAACTAATGAAGCCCTGAACATGAGTTTGAAAACAAAGATGAAGACGTGAACAGGATATCAATTGTGCTACAGCCCCCTTAGGCTTTCTGTAACTGTAAATCAATGTTGCTCATTAGCACAACATCTACTCTGTGGAAACATATCAAGTGAAAAAGTGCAGACAAATATTCAATAATATTCAACTTAGATCAACCAAGTAAGTGTAGCATGGCATCCTATTACTTTTGGTATTCCCATTAACACAACATACCTTTCTCAATTCAGAGTTGTTGCATATCAAAAGGGATGAAGGAAGACTTACACTGATCTTCTGAATATAATGGGGAGATTTTTACACAACATCAAGCACCATTATCTATTTCCTCTTAACTGGGCAGCAGTAAAAAGGGTGGTTCTCCACCTGCCTTTTCCTTTACTTCTCCTTTGGATCTTATGGAAATGAACCACCAGACAGATGTAAAATGCATACAGAGTACATGCAAAAATAGCTGCTCCACGCAATAAGCATGACAGAAAATCACTGGCTCGTGTATGATGTTTAAGAAGGCACCCCATAACTGATCTCCTCTTCTAAGCCAGTTCATGCATAGAAATATAATTGGCCAAAATAACAGAGAGATATCAGGTCATGAACATATTATTTAAAAAGTTCACTTCCCATGAGCTAGAGAATGTATAGATTTCTGCTATTTGGACAAAGAACTTTAATATGACCATTTCATTATATTTGTAAGCATACAGACGGAAAATATAAAGAGCAACAAAAAATAAAAGCAGGCTTGATTAGTTTTAAAGTTGTTGTTGTGAGAAAAGGAAAATGAGATTGAACTGCAGGCAACTGAGCATGACATCTTGCATCACTTCTCACTCTTCATACAAAATGCACGACATATTCCTTACCTATATTCCTTCCCATAGCCCAAAGAAGGAAGCAAGCACTTCTTTGGCCCAGCTCAACTAGTGCAGAAGCAAGTAAGTAAAATAGATTAGACATATTGTGTCCAACCCCCCAGCACCTGTTTCTCTGCATGGCTTGCAAGGTTTCTAGCAAGGATGAGCAGTGCAGGAGTAGAGGTGCAGAAAACAGACTCAACATCCTCAACTATAGATGACTCTCAGCTCACATAACACCTTGAAATTTATGCCATGCCTCACCTAAAATCTCCAGAGCACAGACTGCCGTGTAGCTTTACACTGTAATGATATTATGCATCTTCAACTTGCGCTTCACAATAAGTTAATAAATTTTGTAAAGAAGCCTGAAAAAGGAATCATTAAAAAAAAAAAAAAAAAAAAAAAGAAGCAAGCAGCACTCTTCTGGCTCTGCTATAATCTATTTTTCAAGTAAAATACCATAATGCTTTTCCACAAGAATTCCTGCATGGTTGTAAAATACATATTTAATGCAAACACTAACGATGGCAAATAATAAGGTCTGTTTACTAGGAAATAATTACTGCCCCGGAACAGGATGAACTATTTCAGAGTAAACAAATGTATTGTTAAGCTATTTTTTCTTAAACTTTTTTTTTTTTTTACATGGTAAAACAAAAGTCTCGAAAAACAAAAACCAAGCAAATTTTATGACAAAGACATTGCTGTTCCTTTAAATTATTTTTATTTTTTCTTATCACAAATCTTTCAAAATTTTCTATTTTTCACTTCCATCACAAAGCCAGTATTTCTCTTTCTTCCACATATCCACAAAAAGTTTTTGAAAACAGCTGCACATCAAAATCTGAACTTATTCACAGAATCATAATTAACACCTGAACAGAAGGAAGTCAGATCTACAGAGCAGTAATTAAAAAAAAAAAAAAACAAGGCTATGTTTTAATTTTTCAGGAGTTTACTTCACAACCTTAACTTTCTGTACAAAGTTTAATTATTTGCAAGTAACATCTTGCTTGGGTCCATATCAGAGTCATTGCTAAGGAGTGCCAGATGTCAGCTGAGGCAATGGATGAAAAGGAAGTTCTAAAACAGTTGGCTGCATAAGGCTTTGATGAATACTAACGTTAGACCAGTCTGCTGGACCCTATGGCTATTTCTGGAGCAGTGTTAGTTTTAGAAAAAAAATCCCCAACCTGTTACCTCATACAACTTATACTCACCAGCTATTGTTTCTAGAACAACCAGAAAGCAGTTCACTAACAGCTGAGGTCATGCTCAGCTGGATCAGCCATTCAACTAAATTTGTTTCATTTCAAGCTAACAACTGAAACAGCTGACAATTCAACCAATATCTCCATATCTCCATTCAAATGCACTATTTCTTAATTTTCATTTTAACAGGAGCATCTCTGCTCCTAAATTAACTCATTAAAAAAGAAAAAAAAAAAATCTATGTTTGTGTGGATGAAAAAACTGTTAACTGTCAACTCCAGCCTCTTCCATTATACTTGCTGATGATCTTCGGCAAATTTGCCAGTTCACTTTCACTACCATCTTGAAACTAATAAATCAATTATTCTTTAAAATACAAAGTATTGCTTGAACAATCCTTTTCTACTTTATTCCTTTAGTTCTTCATGGATTTACTGCCACCATTCAGCTAAAAACCATTTTCTCACTATGTCTTTTCCTTTAAGTTTTTCCAACACTTGCAGCAAGCACAATTTAATTGTAGTGCTGTTCTGGCAGAAGACATGAGTAAGCCTTTGCTAGGCAGGTAAGTAAGCAATTTACAGTTACATTCTACTGTAAATTCAGATCCTTGCCCCATCCTAAATTTTTTAAGCACAATTTTCACTGAGAGGCATCAAGAGAAATTAACGTTTGATGCTATTTAGCTAATGCTTGGCAGTTGTAGCTAGTGATCCGTAGATCTCCTCTCAATCTCCATGTACTCAGCATATTTTGAAGCAGTTAACACAGGAGAAAACAGTTTAAGCTCAATCAAACTCCAGAGTTACCACAATCTCAGTGCCAGGTAAGCAGGGAAGAATGAAAACTCATGATAGAATGGCAGTTTATTTCAAGCAATGCACTAAACAAGACTCATTTGGGTAGAAGCCTTTTTTCTTGTTCTACCAGTCAAAACTGGTTTCTCAGAAGATAAAAATTATACTGTTCTATGTAAAAATATTAACAAAGCTTTTAAAAATTCAGCCAGAAGAGTCCAGTTCCTTCAGAAGCAAACAAATAAGCTTCACACTCAAATGGTTAATCCCAATGTGCAGTAGCCACAAGCCCACCACATAAGAGGCTCAAGCTAAGGCCTGAACCATGGACACAGTGCCCAATCTTTATCCAAGCAGATGCAGCAAACACAGATCCAAACTATTTCTTTGATGTGAAAAAAAAGACAGAAAAATCAGAGTAAATACTTTCAGCATTATAAAAATTCCACCCTGACAAGTATTTCAAAGTACTGAAGTTATGTGATATTTAAGTACCACAACACTAAGTAAAATCTGTGAGAAATAAATGAAAAGCATTTACACTTCAAATAAAAATGCTTATGCAACAGTAACAGAACCTACTGAAAATGTAAGGATGTGGTTGTACCATCTCACCACGATGAGACAGATTCTTCTGTCCTCTTGTCTCTTCCATGGAGTGTCTCTAACTATCACTACAAGCTGAACTGACCTACCAAAGGACAAAGCTGGCAAGTCATCTGGCAGAGGCTGCAACACAGACAGCTGCTGGAGATATGTGGAGGATTCCTGTAGTGATGAAATTCCAAGCACAACCTGAGAGCCACCAGTGAGTATCCATCCACACCACTGCACTCTATTCTCAGTGCTTTCCAAATCCTATGGTGGCTCTTGTCCCATTCTTTCTCGTCTATGTGTTCAAAATTCCTAACTCTGCCCACCCAAGACTAGCTCCCACCTGCTTTCAACAAGAACCAAACCAAGTCTCCAGATGGAAGAAAGGACAGCTAGAATGGGGGGGTATATAAGGAAGCTCCCAAGCAGTAGGAGATCTGCTCAGGAAAGCCAAGGCAC
>NW_008607870.1:0-16281 GCF_000691845.1 Merops nubicus
GTGAATGAGAATTTTAATTGCTCTGGAAAGAATGACGTTCTGTTCGTGTTAAAGTTTATATGGAGTCAATTGCTGGGGTAGCTGGCTTTTAGCCTGTGAAAAACAATAATGAAAGGGTTAAGAGGGAATATCATGGATAATTATTTTAAAGTTAATAAATATGTAATTAATTTCCAATCTGCATTTTACAATCACCCAGTCTTGCTCCCACTGAATTCCACGGTAGTTTTGTGAGTCACTTGAAATGAAATCAGGTTGCAGAGTTATCATAAAGTAAAATCCAGCACTTAAGTAAACCCTTTATTCTGAAATGCCAAGATTGTCTTCAAAGATGCATAGTACTGTTACTCCCACTATACAGATGCAGACACTGATGTTACACAGTCACCCAGATGGTCAAATGATGGACAAGGAAAGAATAATTCACAGACTGCTTAAATACATGAGCTTCAATGAAGCTACAGATTGTATTTCCAATGGCTAATTTATAATTTTTATTATTTACAAGGGAAGTTCAGCTTATTGCAATCCATTCCTAAATGCCATTTGGAAACTGTATTCAAAATATTTATTCCAAAATAAAATATTATCTGATCTGTTAACTGTTAAGATATCTGTTATCACCTTCCTTCTAAATTGGCCCAAGGGTTCTCAAGTGCAGATAAAAGCGTTCGCTGAGGGGAAGGACAGTGGCTGCAGGCAGCAAGGGGAGAGGGTGACAGAGGCCAGGCTGGGCTGGGGCAGCCAGCACTGGCAGTGCTGGGAAGCAGGACCCAGCACCCTGGGTGGGTGACACCCACCTCCTCCCCATGGCATGGTACTGGAGTTCCCCAGCTCCTGCATCAGCGATGCTCTAGGGAGGCCACGTTAGTTCTGCTGCTGCAACAGTACCTATGAGTGGCATGTGGCCTCTCCTAGACTTCAAGGACAGGCTTGTCATCTGCAGATTTGTGAAAGCCTTTGAGGAATCAGGAGTGAATCTTCCCAGTTTTCTCTAAAAGTGCCTGGCAAACATGCAAAGTGCATTCATAGCTGCATCTTCCAACACAGCCTCTCAGCTACTATTTTTTGGGTCTTTTTCCCACCAGGGTACCCATACCAGCAGTTTAGGTTGAGACATCTTGCCAGCTCTCTAACACACTGTTACTCCCTTAGACAGGCTGTATAAAGCAATGGGCATTTGCTTTGCACCATTATTCTGGGTCCTACTTTCCAGTCCTAAGAGGACTTCTTGTGGCACTCAGACTCCTTCCTATAGCAAGATGCAGATTTTTGGTAGTTACTCTGTTCTAAGGGCTGCAAATGAGTTATTTCCCCTTTGTCTGAAAACTCGAAGTGTTTCTGTGGGAAATTATGTATTAAAAGACTCAGCAAACTGGAAATGAGCGATGATTTTCTTTTTTTTTTTTTTTAAATAATAAAAGTAACCAGCATTTCCAAAAATACTCTTCTCATTTATGCATCAATCACAAGGCAGAAACTGTTCCTGAATTATCATTGTTTGTAGGAAACTGCCCTAACTTTACAGATACCAGAACAAAGTGCTTATTTTTGTCATCATGAAAGAAAAACTCAAACGTCCTTCAGCCTGCCTACATTTCAAAGCGTATCTGAAGCGGAGCAGCAGGTGTAGCAGTTTCTCTCAGTCAGTTGAAAATCCTGATGATGAATTGCATTTATGGCCCAAATCTCTGCCCCTCGTCCAAAAGCCAATCTCTCAGACTGGGCTGAAGGCAGACAGGGCTGCACAGGACCACCTGCTCTCCCCTGTGCTACGTTATATGTTCTCCAAGCCCAGACGCAGCTGGAAATTTAGTGAATCTAAGTTCAGAGGAGGCAACTGAGGACAGTGGGGTATAAGGGAGGGGGCTGCAGAAGAAGATAATTTATTTTCCAGCTGCTAGACTGTTGCGAGCCTCTCTCCAAAATATATCTTTTCCCTGTTTAGCAAATGCCCAATGTTATTGTAGACTGTGCAACAACATTTCTGGCTTCAGCTCACACCAAACACAGACTGATTGGTTTAAAGGAGCTTGGGAAGCAGCAGCTGGTACAGAGCAGGATCTCACAGTGCAACTAGGAAGCCTTTCTTCCTGAGCAGCTTCATCTCTTTTTTTTTTTTTTCGTTATGAAGTCCCATTTCCTGAGTGATTTAATCAAATCGTCAGGTTCGTTCACAGGATACATTTTCTCACCTTTTGTCTATATGCAGTTTACACTTGGTAGCTTTGAAGGCCTCTCACCAACATCATGTCTCACTGCTACTTTGCAGTTAACATTCATTGGATTTTTGCTATATGGCTGCAGAAAGAAAATCATCTAAGAACAAAGTTCATAGGTCAAATTGATGTCTCATCTTTCTCTGTAATAAACATCCTCCCAACATGATTGCCTGATTTCTTCCCAGATAGAAAAAGCTCCTTTTTACAGCTACCTTTTGTTTTCTGCTTTTTGTCAGATTATCAACCTAATGAACCAACTTTGTACTTATTCCATTACTATGCATATCACTGTACTCTGATCTGAAATTCTGCCAAAATGCTCTAAAAAGCTATTACACTCCTCTTGTACACCATAACATTAATATCTTCAAACAATTCCACTACATTAATGAGTTATGACCTTTCTTCCTAACACTGCAGTCACTTTCCTGTCTTCTGACCCTGCCTCTTGGTTTTCCATCACTTATTTGTTCCTCTCTTTAGATTAGAATAAGCTGAAGAAATTTCTTAATGACTAGAAGTATCAATTCATATTTCTAGTTTCCCTGAATGTTTCTATTTTCCAACCATTAAGGTTTTTCTTTAAATATCAGTTGGCAAGTAGCAAGCAGCATTCATGTATTTGATGTTACAGCTGAAATCCACACAATGTCATTATGTACTATAACAAAAATGTACTGATTAATCTGATTGAAACTAGTGAATCAAACGTAACTTCCACTATATGCCAAAATGGATACTGATACTCTAAGCAAAATCAGAAGTAAGTTCCATTTCAAACCTGATCCTCAGAAATGGCACTTCAGGGGCAGCTAAATTGCCAACCAGTTTGTGTTTGCATCTTCGTTAACAAAACCCAACAACCAAAACAACAACAACAAAAAAAAACCAAAAACAAAACCACCCCAAAACCCAAAACCAGCCAGGCAAAAAACCCCTAAAATTAAAATGGATGGAAACAGTGTATACTTGCAGTCCAATTATCTAGGCAGTCTCTTTTAGTCCAATGCCCCTCTGCTTGCTTAATCAGTTGGTTTGAGAAAGTGAGATGAAGAGATTGGCAAGAAGAACTATGGTGCTGGCAGGAATGAGCTCGTTATGAAAGACATGCAGAGACAAGGAGACAGAGTATCTCCAGTCAGGTTTGAGGCACTGCAGAGCACATGCCTGATGGCACACATAGTTCTTCTATGCCCAAAACAAGTGAAACCCGACACAGGTTCAGTAAGGCTTTGCTGCATCTGAATGACATTTATATGCAAAGCACATTCAAACGTTTAGCCTAAAAAGGCTACTAGACACTCCCAAAATGAGATGGTTTCTTTAATCAGGGGGATATGAAGGCCGCTGAGAATCTACTTCTGCCATATATGAAACGTGATGTGCTTCTGAAGGCAGCTGCTGGCTTTGGCTGTGGCAGTGAGGGGTGGCCTATGCCAGGACCCAGCAGCCCAGGTGACTGATGTGACTGGGAAACAAGGTTATCCTCACCTGGGTGCTTACATAAGCCCCAGTGAAGAGTCTCTTTTGCTCTTAGTCCCTACCTCAGCCCTGGATACCCACAACAGGGCTGGGAATGTTCTTACTCCTCCAGCCCTGATGACAAGCTAGGTACTGGCATGGGTGGCCAGAGAGTAGGCCAGTTACTGCAGTGCTCCAAGGCCACCAGACCATGCTGGTGTGGACATCAGGGTCAAGAGCTGTAACACCACAGTACCACCTACCAAACACGCCTTGGGAGCTACATGATTCAAGTGTTTTTGCTGAGTGAAATGAGAGCAAAGCAGTAAAGGGTATCAAGAGGCACTTTTGACCAGAGGTTGATTGGAGAAGCATCACTCAAACAGGTCAGGATGGAGCTGACAAAAAGAGATGAGGGTCAGTGCTGAAAAAAAATGTGGAAAAGGGAGAGAGGGAAAGATGCTTTTTACTGGTGTTGCAGACTTCGTAAGTACTTCATACCCCAGTAAATCAGTACAAGTCCTCCCAGTTACAGAGATGCCATCTTCTAAGTCTCTGCTTTCTCGCTCAGGTTTTATAGATTCCCTGTCAGTATTTTGTCCCAGATTCCTCAGACACTCTTACCAGCTCAGCACTTTCAGTTCTGCCTGGTTTTACTTCTCTTATCTTGCATGGTTTCAGTTTACACACACTCACAGCTCAGCGACAGCACCCCAAGGTCAGACAACAGTGGTGTACAAAACCAGCAAGGGCCAAGGCCAGCGGGAGCCCTGGGCCACGGACCGTGCTGTCTCCCTGAGCTTGACTGCACAGCTCAGCAAGGTCATATGGTCCCTCTGTGACATCTCACACACGCTGCGTAGGAGGGACAACGGCATGGGCCAGATCCCACCTGGACCTGCTGATGTGACAGACTGGTGGGAGGCACATCTCTTTCTACACAGGATCTGAGACGCATCAGTCAAGGGGACTTTCACAGTGATCCTACGAGCATGGTAGCCTGTGCACTCAATAAACTGAAATACATATGCAATACACATGCGTATACTTTATATATAATTGTGCGTATATGTGAATTCTCTCACGTTTTCAGTCACTCAAAACATACAGTAAATTGAACAAGATGCCCTGTGAACACTCATAATCAGGAAGAAGTCATATAGTTTTACTTTCGAAATATTGAAGTCTGATTTTAAAAATAGCTCTTTATTTTTGTGTCATTTGTTTGTGAATTTGGGGAAAAGGAAGGCAGGATAAAACCCAACATCCCCTGATCACTTTGAATAAGAAGAAATGTTGCAAAAAACCACCACATTCAAGCTTTTTGAGGAAGATAGCAGCTATCAAGTACCAGCACACTCATGCGCATATACCTCTTCCCTTGGGTCAAGTTACAATAACAAAATAATGTATTCTAGTTTTCCTTTCCACCGAAAATTGTTGCATACATACACTTTTCTTTCTGTTCAGAACTCATAGCAATTTGTAAAATCCTGCTCATAATTATCAGAAATAACATTAATGACAACACAGTTCACAGAACTTAAATATGAACGTTTCAAAGGGTACCTGATTCCAGAAGGGGAATAAACCCCTTGACTTGCAGTCCAAACATCAGCCTGAAAGAACCTTAATTACATTAACCGCAAAGTGCTTATTACAGAATTATTATTTTTTAAATGTTATGATTCTCGTATTGTGAGTTGTAACACAGAGTTAAATTTACAAAGACTGATTTTAAATTCTCCAGTGAAAAGGATTAGAAAATTAAAAAACAGTTATGCTAAAATGACTTTATGATAATGGGTGATGGTGAAGAATTTGAGTGCATTACACAGCCGTCTGCTTTGCAAACAAAAAAAAATTACCATGGTGGTCTGGATGACACTCCAAATGCTACTGTTACATGGCTTATTTCTTCTGTCTGCCCTGTAAAAACATCTACAAACTGCATCCTCACTAACATCATCTGTTTCAGCTGACAAAAAAGGATAAAAAAAAAAAGGAAAGGCAAAGGAAACACGGTGCATAGAGAAGGGAATTTAGGAACACAGGACTAGGCAATTGTTTCTGGGGAACTGGAGACCACCGCATAATAAAATTGTTTTCATAAGTTGATCAGAAACCATTTTAAATTACAGTGACAGGAAACTCATCGGGGGAATGTTAAGGGACACTGGAGGTTAAAGAGACCAATTTTTGTCTTTTTGGTCATTACCCACACATCCACTGTAGCCATAAGGCACAATAACTCATCAGCTTCTCAGCCGCACAATTACTTTTAAGCTATTCCATTTATAAGCAATTTGATTTATGAAGTAAATAATGCAATTAATACAAGTTACAAAACCTCATCACTAAAGATGATGCTTCTGCTGCCCCTGAACAGACACCATTCATGAGAGGTTTGGGACCCACTCTTCACTTTGTAAGCTTAGCACAACAGGCTAAGTGCTCACAGAAGGCAGATTTTATTTTGGATGGATTTTAAAAAAATCTAGTTTGTATTTCTTCATTTCCCCTGTCAGCTGTGCCTCACGGAAATGAGTAACAACGTGTGATACTGGGCACTACCCAGATCTTAGTAGTTTGTGAAGTAGTTTTCAGCTAGCTTTTATACCGGCTCTATACAGTGTCAAAAAGTTTACCTTGCACTTAGTATCTTCTGGCTCAACTTCACCACTCTGCATTTTGAAACGGATTGACTGTCTGTTAGGTTTGATTTGTCTTTAGTAAAGTAATTCCAGTGTCAGGCAAAAGTAGCACAGTGGATACCAGTGTCTGTTTCATATTCAGGTGCCTTTGAGAAGGAAGAGACCTGTACTTCTAACTCTCTTTTCACGACAATGTACATAAATAAGAAAGTAAGAGCTTTACCATCAGTGACCCTGGAACACAAGGAACAGAGATGTTGGCAATTCAGGTGCTGCACATTTCCTGGAATCCAAACCTAAAAGCTAGTGTGGTTTGAAAATGTAACAGCTTTTTGTAAAGGAAGTGAGGACTGGGTTTCTGTTGAGAGTAATCATGAGTGCATCTTCAGCATCCAATATAGATTCAGAGAATCCAGAATATTGTTTTGATCGCAGATAAAGTAAAATAAGTTCAAAGTATAGTAAATATTTAAGTATCTGATAATTTTCTAAAATGTGTACTTCTAGATTTCTGAGACTGAGGAATTGAAAGGGAGAGAGTGAAAGAGACTTTATTACTAATTTAGGGAAATTGCATAATGCCCCCTTGTATCCCACCTATTTAAAAACCTCATGGAAATGCTTTATAAATCTGACTTCTTCTCAATAGGTAAACTGGTCACCTATTGAAATTAAACTGCTCATTTCCTTTGGAGTAGAATTATTCCAGAAAAACCTTTCATCAAAAAATGTAATGCAGAGTAATAAATCATTTAGAACAATAAAATCACTTGCATGAACAAACTCAGCTTCTGTCAGTAATTGTGCTTGCTTGCCCTAGGCGTAAGACTGTTACATATGGGAAGTGACAATACTTGTAGTTACTGTTCCCAGTATCACATTTTCCTTTCCCAGTTCACACTTACTCATAGCTATGCTTATTCAGTAGCAGTTACGTAAGATGCAGTTCCAAACATTTATAATCCACCTCTTGGAAACAATAAACTGCATTAAATTAGGCCCTAATGTGTTTTGTACTATCAAAGCAATTTGCAGATCTGTCATGAAGTATCAGTACTGTTATTTGTCAGCAGTCAGTTTGGCTATTTTTTCTGACAGTATTACCTGCAAGTGCTTGGTTCTATGAATTTATAGTGGCTGTCATATAACTGAGAAACCCACAGGCAAAAGGAGAAATGCAGTGTCATTTATTTCCCCCATTTCTGGGAGTTGCAGTATGTATCCATCTGATTCAACATCATGGGATGTCCCACAAATAGCATCAGCAACGGTCAAGACCACTGATTTCTGCTCGTCTTGTCACAGAATCATAGAATCATTCAGGTTGGAATAACTTTAGGATCGTGAAGTCCAACCATTCACACAACTCTACCAAGTCCAACCATTCATTTAACTTAAGTCTACTGCTAAACCATGTCCCTAAAGGGGTGTCCATTGTAGCTTTACTTTACTCATTATGGCATTTGGGGTGGACCTGAACCCTCGTGTTGCCTTGACTAGCTTGTTTTACTTGTTTAGTTGCGTGTATTTCTACTTACAGACTATCCTTCTGGATAAGCTCTCTCCCATGACCCCCATCAGCCCCTGAAATTTCTTTCCTCAGTACATTTGCTTCTCCTTTTTACAAAGCATTTCTGTGGAACAGGCTTCTTCCACTTCTCGGTGGAATCCTGTCCCCACCTACTCAGTAGTGCTATGCCTAATTACTACCAAAAAAATTCAGTGTGTAACTTAACTTGAAAAGTAACAGCAACAGATCATTTACTTCCTCATCAACGTTTCTTAATTGTTATGTTTAGTTTTCCTTGTACTGCCATTTCCACATCCTTGGAACAGTCTTTTTCACTTCACCACATTTCTTCAAAATTTGTAGCAAGTGGAAGATGTTCCAGCATTCAGATTTTACTGATAGTCAACACAAGATACCATTAACTCAGGTTTGCCTCTGCAGTCCTTGTGCCAGATGCAAACAGCAGGTAGCTTCTATCAACATGATCATTCTGAAAGTGTTTTTTCTGACTAAGAATTGTTTTCAGCCAACAAAAATCCATATTCTGTTTTGCACAGACACCTTTGAGAGATGATGGAGGTATACCAGCATGTGAGGAAAAAGAACATCTGCCGAATGTCAAAGTAGTACCTGCTCACTTGGCAAACATTGTCATTAGCATCAGCAGCGGATGGAGCCACCACCCTGTCCTCTCAGCTGTGTTAAATGACAGGAACCAAAACCTGAGGGCTGAGGCATCAGCAGGGGGGCACATGGAGCAGAAGGATTAGCAGAAAAGGTACACATGCATTACCAAAGATGCCATGGAAGTTTTGCTACCACAAATCTATTGAAAACCAAACAAAAACTCAAACAAACAAATTAGTCTATCATAATCCTTTCTGTTGATTTGAAATAGGCTTGAAAAAAATTCCACAACTTACATCAGATTCCAGTTTAAGTGCAAACCTAAGCTAATGTCTTTTTTTTTTCAAAAACAAAATGCAAGTAGGGCACTAGCTAGAATGGAAATATAAATGATTACTTAGCTCAGGTCTGATCTTACAGAGTCAGCAAAAACAAGCGAAGTTAGATCAGGACCTTAACCATGGGGGAAAAAAACCCAAAACAAAACAAGTATAATATGCACGTCTCTGTTACATAAAAGCTAGCGCGCATGTATTAGTAGGTTGTATTATGCTCCCTTCGTGCTTCTATTTAAGGAAAGAGAATAACAAGGTACCCGAATTTAGCATGCAAAAATTACAAGAAACTGAAAATGATCTAAAGCCTGAAAGCAAGCAGGGCTGCCTGTGTGCTCTGCTAACAACCCGGATGACAGACATTTGCAAATATGTTGCTTGGTCATTTTAACATTAAGCTATGAAAACTCCTCCCTTGCACAGCAAGAAATATTATTGATACTGCTTTTTCCTGCAAATACTGTTATCTGCCCTTCCTTATCCTCAAACTCACGCAAGCCCCATCTGCTGCATTGTATTCAACGCCCCATACACTTGAGGTTTGCATATAAGACCATGGTATTATTTGTACTCTTGATGTAAATATTAAAGATATGAGAATTTTTTAGTTCAGATTCTTACATTAGAACAAAACTGATTCAAGATTTACAGTTGGAAAGTCTCTAGGAGCATATAATGCATGAATTAATAGGGTATTCCACCAATCCAGGACCATCACAGGACATCATATCTGGGTACTCCATGTATCAATATGTATTATCCTAATTATCACTAAGGCTTCTTACCTAAAGTTCTGTTAATTACATTTTATAAGAATTAAAATATAAACTACCTATGAAAGCCTTTCATATTGAGCCCTTTGAAAACCGCAAGAAATTATTTCCAGCAGACTTCTGTTTGAAATGCCATCTTGTGGTTAAAAGCTGTATCTACCGACGACTAGAAGCAATTTCAACTAAATTTTTACTTGCAAAACACTGTTTTTGCAGGAATGAGCTATTCATGAATGACCTTTCAGAACTGTATCGTATTCTTTTATTAACCATTCTGGATGAAAACGACTGTGAATCTGCCTTTCCCATCCTCATCTGTAAACAATACTAATTAATGATGCAGGGAGCACTAGTTTCATTAGAGGAAGGATGTATTTATTAGCATTTTAAACAGAAACAGATTGCCACATGTACTTAGTAAAAAAGCCCACTAAATGCCAACTCTATTTATATATAATTTAGTGGGTTAGTATAAAATGTATAGAAAACATACTCTTGTCAAAATATGGTTTTAGGGCAGAACCTTATGAGCACCTTCTCTAATCTTTATGGAGCATCTTTGGTAGATGCATAAAAGGTTGAGTTTAACTATAAAAATGAAACACTAGATTTTTCAATCTGTCTTACGCAGATCTTATCATGAGCTGAAAATAAATTGAAAATGGCCACTTGTTCATGAAAGCAAAAAATGACAGGTAAACAAGAATAAAAAGAAGGATTCCAAAATCATCTGTACTAAGCTGTAAAAGATCTCTAACTATTAAAAGCTTGGGAAAATAATAATTAGCCACAGCCAATACAGCTGACATTTGCATCGGCACTTTCCTCCTGTGTACATTCACCTCGTTTTCATAATGAAAGTAGATATCGCCCAAACCATCAGGACATATTGCATAATGAAATTTCAGGCTAATGAGCCACGTCCTAATAGCTATGAGTCAAGTCAGGGTGTGCATTAGTAGTCCATTTGCAGTTCTCTAGAGACAGAATGAACAAGGCTAAACAGAACCAGCAGCCTATTTAGCCCACAACTTGTTCCCTGTACTGGTAACACTGCAGTAGAATAGGAAGGAGTTCACAATCTCCAGCGCTTAAACCTCAAACCTCAATGCAATACCATTGATGCTGCCTTCATCTCTTTCTGTAACCTGTTCATGCCATGTTCTTGTAATCCTAAATTGCTGGATTGCTCTTTCTCTGCTAGATGGAACACACCTTTATTTTATTATCAAATTTTTGCTCCAAAGATCTTTGCTTCTAGGCCAACCCTCCTTTCACTAAACTAACTAGGTTCTGGTTATTAAGATGCTCATGCCAGTTCTTCGCTCCAATCCATTTATTGCTCTCATGACTCTTTTCTGCCTGGTTTTCAAGCATTACTGGAAATTGTGACTATTGGAGCTGGGCATACCGTTCTTACACCGAAGTATAGACAGCAGTATTACTTCTCCGACAGTATTCCCATTCCTAATCCTGAGTATCTCACTGGTCCTTTTGGCCACAAGGCATGCTGAAAATTCATATTCAGCTGAGCAGGCGCATCATCTCCAGATGCCACTGTCCAAAGTCAGCAGTTTCTACAGCAGATTGTTCTACTTGGCAAGCAGATGTTCTCAAACCTCTGCTCCTAGAAACACAGGTCTACTTTATGCCAGTGAAATGCAGATTGTGTACAGCTCCCAACCAAGTAATTCATCTTACTCTGTTTAAGTGGCTCCTTAGTATTAAAGTTTTGTGGCATCCATATATTTGAGCAGCCATGATTTTATTTCCTTCTGTGTTCTTAACAAACTTATGGCTAAGAGCCAAATCATGTGTGAACTCATTTAACAGATCTGTTCAGTCGCAGCTCCCCTTTCAGATTTACATTTTGAGAACTTTCAGGTTAGGAGTCAATGTCATGATGAATTTTAAATTTGGGGGTGATACATTGCATTTTTCTGTAGCAATATCTTATCTAAAATAAACTATTTGAAAATCTGAGAGTATTCCAAATACTAGTGATGATATATCTAAATAAAATGCTAAAGCAACAATTCCTGTGCTATGTAACCAATTTTGTGAAGTTCGAGAAACAATTTTTATGAAAAATGTGTTCCTGTGTTGCACAGGGAAAACACTGTCATTTCTCTGCTTGATTAAATTTTTTTAAGACATTGCATTTAAGCAAGTAAATCAGGTGTTTTCTTAAATCTGTTGAACAATTTTCCTAGTAAACACTTATTTTCCTGTGCTGACAAGAAAGTAGACAATCTTAAACAGTTACCAGGGAATAAAGTCTTCTTGAGTAAAAGCCACAAACAACCTGGATTTACCTCCACTCTGAGAGACCTTCAAAAGTTTTACCTAACTTGAAGAGCACGATTGAGACTGACGTCTTTTAGATCACTGCATTCTGAAAAATTTTTTAAGCTACAACTTCCCAGTTCAGATAAATGTGGTGAGTACATTCATGACTACTGTGAAAAAACACAGTAATACTAAAATCCTCCTCAAGCTCCCAATACATGTTCAGAATTAACTCTTTGTTCACATTAATTCAGTGAAACTACTCATTTTTTATTACTGTTTCAACTATTCAAGTAATTTTAAGCCCATGATCCTGAAATCATATTCCAAGTGAACCAAAGTTGCTCTGCAACCATTAACAGGCAACCAGCTCAGCCCGTCACTGAATGAAGCATGAACAAGGAAGGTTAACCTGTCAGATATTTTCCTTTCCATAATAATTCCTGAGAATGCAGACTTCCTGTGCAGTACCAGACAAGTCTGTGGGGCAATGTAGACAGGGTGTTCAGACATTTGCTATTTTTGATGTGGGGTTATTTTTTTTTAATTACTTTCCTTTCAGGATGATGCAAATTGCCTCACTAACATCTGTGAATCTCAGCAAAGTTAATTAGTAGATCATTGACTATACACCTAACTCTTAAATAGAGACAGGACAAACACATCTTTCAAGATTTAAGAATACCAAATTCTGAAACCACTTTTTTAACCAGATTTTCTTTATATCACATCGATAAGGAATTACAAACATGTTCGCAAAGAAAGTGCTACAGAGTGGATCCATTAGTATTTACTTAGAAAACCTACAGCAGATACAAATGACTAATGCATATTTCAGGCATGCCAAACACGATACACTGAATAGCAATGTGTGTTCTTGAGGTCCTTGAGGAGCAAAGCTGACTTCTTGAAAAATAAGAATCTTCCTTTAGAGTTCCATCTGCTAAAATGTTCCATCACCTCAAAAATATAAATGGCAACTCTTTCTAAATCGTTAAGATTCTAAGAAAACAGAATTATCTTCTAAGTCATCCCTATCTGCTTTATTCACTTTTTACCTCAATTCACAGTCACCCTGAGAAGCAGGACTGTGACTAAAGGCAAGTAATGAGCAGCTGGCAAACCTGTAAGCAAAACAAAGTATTTTTCACATAAATATTTTTATAATAAAAAGTGTGAATATAGACATTTCATGTGGACTTACATTTGTTACATATGTCCTTATGTTTTTTCATGTAGTATCAATGTTCAGCAAAGACTTATCTATACAGAAGAGTAATAGCTTAACTAAAGCTACCCTAACACTTCAGGTGAACAAAGCTGGTGAAAGTGTGTGTACACGCATGCTCATGCTCTCTGCACACTTGGCTCATGTTATTTTAGACCTCAGCGTTCTGTCTATAGACAAACAGGAACAAACTGCGTATACCCCAAGCCTAAATGGCTTAAAGAATCCCACCAGCCATCACAATGCAGATTTGCTTTCGTGCGTTGTTAGCAGACTGTTGTTGCCTTAAGAATTTAACAGAAAATACTGTACGATGCCTGGTGCGCGCAAGGTCTGCAAAAGGGAAAAAAAAACCCTAGCACTTGTGTCCATGCAATTATTAACGCCCTCTGAATCTTCCATAATGCTGACAGTAGGGTCAGCAAAAAAAAAGTACAGCAACAGCAGCAGCAGGATGTTTGTTCAACCCTGTTATGTTCAGCCCAGAAGAGCTGGGCTGGGAAGGCAGGAGGACCGCCTCCCCTCTTGCCCCACGCCCCTGCAGCCAGCCACAGCGAGCCGGTGCTGCGACCCACAGGCAGCTGTGGTGCACAAAGATAGTTCACTCAAGCGGTAAGGAAGTCCAAAAATTAACTTCTTACTTTTAAAACTGAGTATTGTACAAGCCTTTAGATATTCTGAGAAACACTAATACCATACATGCTCTTAAACCACTGCCTCAAGTCCATGCTGAGAGCCCATAACTAAATATAGTTGCTCATCTTTTTTACTTATTCAGTTTGTATCAACCGCTATAATGGCTCATGTGATACGAAAATAGCAGTGAGAAATTTTCCTAATGCTTTCTGTCTCAAACCAAGCTTGATTTAATGTCATGAACTTTGAAATATTGATTGTTTGAGTCATGCCAAAATAAACCCTCTGCTACCTTAGTTCTGTTTTATCTAATAATGAGCTAACTCAAGGTAGGATGCTGGCTTCTAGCCTAATCTGGTTTAGAATCTCAGTGCTTCTCTTTTAAGATAACTTTCTATGAAAACAAGCTCTTCTTTGGAGACTTTTCTATAAAGTATTGTAACAGGGTGTGACAAATTGCCCTGTGATGTCAAATGGCATTAAGCCCCACAGAACCTAGTACTCCAGGACTTCCAATCTTTATGCTGAAACAAATTTCTGTTTCAGTAATTCAGTCCAGGCAGTTGGGTTTGTTTGGGTTTTTTGGGGGATTGTTTTGCTTTTTTTGATTTTAAATTTGGAATTCTGGTTTTGTATTGAGCACTTCCAGAGAAAGCATTACCTTTTTTTTCAACTTGGAACTACTGTAAGAATCAGACTGAAGCACATATAAGTACAAGGTGGATGTGCACTTGTCACCTATAAAAGCAATACTTCTTCTTTAGCAATATACTCGTGCAACTTTCTCTTACAGGACTATTTTTTTAAATTACATGTTTATAGTCTTTCTCATATTGTGTCCTATGAGGAGAGACTGAACAAGTTAGAGTTTTTCACCCTGAAGGAGACTCAGGGGGCACCTCATCAGAGTCTTACAGGACTTAAATGATGGCTAGAAAGAGGAGAGAGGCTCTCACTTCACAAGGAGCCACAAGGAGACAAGGGGAAATGGGTACAAGTTGCACGAGGAGAGGTCTCATCTCAGTGGAAGAAAGAAATTTTTCACAGTCAATAAATCAATCATGGGAACAACCTCCCCAGCAATGTGGCAGGGTCCCCATCGCTGGAGGTTTTTTAAGATGTGACTGGCGAGGATGCTAGATAATGTCATCTAGGCTCCCTTCCGATGAAAGGTTGGGACAGATGATGTTTTGAGGCCCCTTCCAACCTGAGCTGTTCTACGATTCTGTGAAAATAAAAAATTATTTTCCTAAGTTACTGCAGAAACAGTGAACAAGGACCGAGCAGAGAAAATAACCAGGAAGTACCTAGAAAGGAACCCAAGAATGGCAGAATCTAGAAAGCTACTGTGTTGCATCTTTGTTATCAGCTCCATTTAACCTTACCCTATTCACTGTGGCAAATGCAGGTCGTGCTCGGGTCTCTTGCCTTACACTAGAAGAAATGGCAATTCTTTAAAAGCATCTGCTAGGTGGTGTCGTCTTCACTCCCAGTGTGGCAAAAGCTGTAAGCAGACACACAGAAGAAGCTGGCAGATCTGGCAACTGTTCAAGGCCCCACATGAGTCCTGATATCTAGGAGATGTTGCCTCCCAAAGAGGCAAAAAAAGTGTTATTAATGACTGCCACTCTTGCCAATACCTTCCCTACCTGAATCTTGGTGGGAAACAGAACCTCCCATCGCTACCTATCCTCACATCTGAGGACTCTTAGCTCTTTACCTGTAACTGCACGCCATTCAAAACTTGCCAATACACCACTTTACCCTTTCTCTTAGTGTGAAATGTAGTTACATTTTATGTCCTTCCCAAATACAATCTACAGTTAGTAGAATACATTTTTCCATAACCACATGACCTCCTAGGGCAACATGCTCTGTTTTTTCTGATGGAAAAAAAACAATAAAAAGCCTATAATTGCTAATGTAGATCTATTTTGGGTAACACAATGAATATCTCTGACACTATCACACTTTCCAAACACTGGAGTTCATCCTTCACTTTCCTTGATGAGATGCCAAGCACATTGGGAAGCTTCTTCCTATACTAATTCATGCAAAGCATGGAGAGAATAGACTGTCAAGGAAATTAATTTAAGAAAAATACTAAACTGGAAGTAGTTAGAACAAGAAAGCTGTATTACCTCAAAGATAAAAGTTATATTCTAAAGACTCAGAATACAAGAAATAAATGTAAATAAATAGTGAAGTCTGGCTCTTATTAAGGGAGACGGCTGCTACTGCTAGCAAACTCTTGGATAGCATTAAAAAAGGATTCTAATGTTCAAATAGAAAAGAACTAGAAAAGAGACAGCAACCCACTGGAGGAAGAGTCACATTTGAGACAATATTAAAAATATTGAATGAAGGACTCTATTTTACAGAGGAAAATATCTGGGAGGGAAAAAAGTGTGAAAAATTAAACGACCAGATTTTTTTACATCAACGCTGGCCTCACAATACATAAAAAAAGCTTTATACAAGAAGATAACATAAGACCAAATTGAATGGTTCAAGGATTAACAAGTATACTTAAATTTTTGTAGGGA
>NW_008607870.1:16312-21790 GCF_000691845.1 Merops nubicus
CCCTTATTAGTAACATATGAACATTATCACAATACCATATTATGTTCCAGTGCCCAAAGTGAAGTGAGTTCAAGTTTAACTAATCACTCACTGACAAAATTATTGCATCATTCCTGCAACAAAACAAGAGCTATTAGCTTCAGAAAGGTCAGGCTTCATTATCTTTCTCCTTACAAGGAGAAGGCTTCAGGCTTGTGAAGGAGACAGCACTGCAAAGGAAAGCTGGCAGTACTGGTGTCTCTACTACGTATGACCTGCCAAAAAGTATTCCAGTCTTTTCTACTCTCAATTCACAACCTTTCAGCACTACTAGAAATCTCACATGCATTACTCACAAATGCTGTTGAAAACTTGACGACTGCGTACAGAACTGTGGACATTATGCTGTGGACTGGGCACAGGCCAGATGAATCGTGACTTTACTAACACATGCAGCTTGTTAAGAAGGTATCACAACTGACTCAGCGGATATCCAATCAGTGCTCAGAAGACTTTCATAAAATGATTCTGAATTAAGGTTTCTATATGGGACATCATCACACTCGTATCAGCAGCACAGACCTGGTGATCCTCATTCCCCCTCTTTTTCAAGGTCTCTAACAGGCCCCAGTGTACTGGAGGCAGAGGGCTGTAAGAACTCAGCAAGTGAAGCTGACTTAATGGGTTCTGGTTTATTTCTGCAATCCTCAAGGCCCTCAAGATAGCAGGTGCAAACTTAGAATAATGAGCTGTAGATGAAATAATAATTGGGCAAGTTCTATCTTGTAAACGATCTGCAACTACTTTAGCAACAGCTGTGTGCGTATCCAAAATATATCCTGTAGTACTGTACACAGAGTGAATGGCAGCTAGGCAGTCCTTCTCAGAGCACCAGCCAGCCACCAGGGCCTGCTGAAGCTTTTCAAGTAGGTTTTTCTGTAACTGGAAGTGCCCCTGATTTTCCAGCTGGTTATACAATTGTGCCACCCATTGTCCATCCTCATTAGCAAGCAGGTGCAAGTATCGCTCAAGATTGGAGGACTTCAAAATATCCACTGCGGGTGAAAAAGTGTGAATTAATTTTCTTCCTCTCAAATCATACACACCCGTTCTTATGAAGTCAGTCAAAACATTGTTTTCATTGGAAGCACAAATGCATTTTCTAATTGGAATTCCCATCATTTTAGCATACAAAGCGGCTAATATGTTGCCAAAGTTGCCTGTAGGAATGCAAACATCTACAGGGCTTCCAAAAGGAATAATATCTTGATGAACAAGATCAAGGTATGCAGAGGCATGATAAACTATCTGCGGAAGGAGTCGTGCCCAGTTTATGGAATTTGCTGCAGATAAAGCTGTTCCATATTCTACTGTAAGAAAGCCAGTGTAATCAGAATTAATAAAGATTTGCTTTATAGCTGTTTGGCAAAAATCAAAATCAGATTTGACTCCTACTGACCAGGCGTTTTCTTTCTGACAGCCAAGCATCTGTGATTTTTGAATTGGGCTTACTCCATCCTCGGGAAAAAAGTTCATCACAGCAATTCTCTGTTTGTCTGCGTCATGGAGACGACTAAAGCCATCTAGGACTGCGCTTCCCGTGTCACCAGAAGTGGCCACCAGAACCAAGTAATTGCAGCTTCTGGGAATGCAGTATGCAAATATATGCGGTACCATCTGTAATGCAAAATCTTTAAATGATGCTGTTGGCCCATGAAATAACTCAAGGAGAAACTGATTGCCTGCCAGATGCCTAACTGGGGCAACTCTCGAGCAAGTAAAGTTTTCTCCATAAGCAGTTCCAATAATTTCTGCGAGCTTAGAAGCAGGAATATCAGCAGGATGTATGCATCGTTCTAGTATCACCTGGGCTCTGTCGACATAAGTTGCTTCTATTAGGCTTTGCCATTCCCCAGCAGTGAACTTTGGAAGTCCTCTCTCAGGGACAAAGAGTCCTCCATCAGGGGCTAGGCCCTCAGTAACAACATCACTGAAATATTTACCAGAGTCTTTTTCCATACTCCTTACAGACCTACTAGACCTCGTTGAAATGAAAGTTTCCAGTTCTGAGTTTTGGTATCTCTTCAGAGCATCGAGTACCTTTTCTGCTACAACCTCTGAAGTGTCCCCTCCACAAAGAACACGGATGTCGTACCACCTTTTGTAGAACTGCTTCCTGAACTGAAGTATATCCTTGAGAGAAATACCAGGAGACTGGCCCACAACGTGATCCACTTTCATTGATTCCAGCCTGCTCATAATGACTGTTGAGGGCACATCCAGATACACAACTATTCCAATCTTCTTCATATGCTGCATGCCAGCAGCATGCATTGGATTTGACCCAGTAAGGGAAATGACACTTCCAGATGCTGAAAAATTCAACAGGGCTTTTCCTTCCTCTTCTAAAAACTGCTCATTACCAACTTCCTGCAGTTTTTCCGCCACACTCATATTCCAGGTTGTTTCAAGGACGTCGTCATCTATGTCTATGACAGGGCAATCTAGTTTCTGACCTACTATTCTCCCAACTGTTGTTTTCCCAGCACCTGGAGGTCCCATCAGGACAATATTTTTCTTTCCAACAAGAGAATGGCTTGAGAACCATGACTTCCATATCTGTGTAAATGCAACAGGTCTTGAAAGCATCAGTTTTAAGCACCTGCTAGATAGACTGTGTTGGGTAATTAGTCTTAAAGGCCGGTACTGAACAACGTGAAACATCTTCTTCTGATGGGTTGTTTGGTTTGGTGCAGGGTTGTACTCTTTTTCCAAGCCAACTTGACAATCCACTTAACTGCTTCAAAAAGGAAACGAACAAACAATAATGAGTCCTTCAGCAGACATTTAGGAAAAAGCCACAGAAGATATGAAATTCAGAATAACAAGCATTCAAACATAAATCAAACTACGACTTCATCGGTGCCAGGGAGGTATTTTTTAGAATAAAACTCATTTCCCTCTCCTCCATAGTTCCAGCTCACTGCTACTTGTCAACTTCCAATTGGACAAATCCAACTTCAAACAGTCCATGTCCTCAGGGTAAACAAAGACATCCAAACCTAACTCTACAATACCATCTGCAAATAATATTGTTTACAGGATTTCAAAACCAATTAGTTTTTCCTCTAGTACACTTGCTTTTAAGTACACATTTACTAATAATGAAGAATAATTAACTTCTTGTAATCAAAATGTTAAGAAAACACACATTTGTCCCACCTCCCCAGATACCTCTGAGTTCTCATACTTTCTTTCCAAAAAAAAACCAAATGCCAAGACCCACTTAAATACACAGAAGACTCACAGACTTGTGCAACAGCAAGGCTGGAAGAGCTGCATCCAGTTATCTTCTGGCGGGATGGCAAACCAAGCAAGTGACTAGTAAAGGACTCCTATAACAGAATTGAATTGAGTGTAGCTTGTGTAAAGTGAAAAAGAACATGTCACGAAGACACTCCACCTGCCCCTCCCCTCAAAAAAGTCAATAGGAGAGCTGGATCTCCAACAAAAACATTACTTTTAGTTGCTATATTATGCAGCACAAAGAGATGCTTGACTAGCTGCAACTTGTATATTTTTTTCCTCCTGGCACTGTAACACCTGACCAAACCAGCAATCAGCAACTTCTAGTAACTACATTTTAAAGACTCAATCTAGCTGCTAGCACCCCAGCATTTGCTTTGCAACATTCATTAAAATATTTTAGTTTATATACCAGCTACATTTACCAGTGAAAAAAAAATTTAATGGGGAAGTGTTTCCCCACATTAATGAAGCCAGATTAAATAGAACAATTAAAGGAATTGACTAAGTTTCCAATCCTTCAAAAAGTGCCTTTTCTCTAGATGCTCTCCAATCCAACAGCCTTTTATTACTGTGAAGAGTAGACAAGGGCCTGGAATTGCAGGGAAAGGGAGATGAGCACCCAATGGGAACTGCATCATCTTCCGAAGAGCTACTCATGATTCATCCATGTTTACAGTTGTCACATCAGTCCCCATCAGAGTACATAATATCAAATGACTCCAGAGACACAGGTCACAAACTTCAAAAATGACACAGAAGCCCAAGTTTTTTAAAAGCAAACTACAAAAAACAGGACTTCATTTCGAGGTGCTCCTTGCTCTAGGTAGTGCTTTGTGTTCCTCAATCTGTATACTTCTAATAATCTAAACCTCTGCATTTGCTCACTTCTGCATGGAGAAATGAGTTTGCAAACACTTGATCTGTGTTTGCACCAGTGCTGTGACATCATGAAGATGCTGTAATTACAAGGCATGGATCAGAATCAAGATGGGTGTGTCATACCATATAGTTTTTCTTCTCAATCCTTGTAAAGCATAAAGGAATCACCTTGTGTAAATGCAACATAAGTTTCTGAAATAGTTATTTTAAAAAAAACCAACAATCTGCAAAGAGTATTTGCAATATTCAGTATCATTATAAAGCTGTAGTACAATAGCAATGCACTCTAGCTCTGTATGTACATACTCCCCATAGGGCCAGAAAGAGATGTTTGTATTAAATTTCCAGATGTAAGTAAGATATATTCCGGATTAAAAAAAAAAGAAATTAGAGACAATATTTTAGTGATTTTACTTCTTGAGCATAAGAATCATCTCAAGCTGTGACTGAGGGGAGTACAAACTATGCCAGCCATAGTGGCCTGCCTACCCTGTCTAGTTGCACGGCAGATTGAATTTGAGGTGCAGTCACTCAGTATGCATGATACAGCTGCTGGATATAACATCTGGACTGCTTTATGAATCTAAACCATTGGTATTATTTGAAATCAGCTTGGTAATTTGGTGCAAAAGTTTGCAGGGAATTCCTTCACTGAGCTACTCAGTTCAGCCTATGCCAGTGTAATCCAATTTGCACCGACAAAAAATACATGTACATGGAAGCTTCCAGCTGGTTTCTTTGAAATCATTTTTTCATCAATTGGCAAAACTTTACTATAAAACCAGCTCAAATAAGACTTTATCACTAGTATTGTTTAGTTAGGTCTAAAGTCCAGTCTAGTTAGGACACCAAGCCACCCAACTTCAGATATAAACCCTGTGCCAAAAGGGGCAGTGGGAGGTTGAAGCGGAGCTTCCACCCATACCTCCAATGAAACATTCTGATAGTACACCTTGACCCTTCACTTGGATGTTGACAGCACTTACATATCATCAGCAATTATCCACAATTTTAATGACTGTTGTGGATGATGAGTTCTAGTGAAAACCTAGCTTTGTTACTGGTATAGACACAAAGTTTGCAACAACAGATGGCTGCAATTCCGTAGCCAGCCAAGGCAGGGGCAGCGTGCAGCTGTCAAGGACCTCGAGGTAGGTCAAGACGGTTGTATTTCAAAACTGTTAACGCAGGACAACTTGACTTTCCCCAGAGCTTTTATGTGGAGAGAAAAAAAAAAATATCCCAAAGTAAACCATTCAACCTCAGTCTCCTCCTGATCATCCCACAGACCAAGCTCCTGTAAAGGTCCCT
>NW_008607871.1:0-1130 GCF_000691845.1 Merops nubicus
GCTGATAATGTTGCTCAATGAGAATGATACAAACTAATCCACTTTTTTTTTTTTTAAATCTAGTGCCTTTCAGTTCTTCTTATCTTAGACAGTAAGAAGAGACGGGAAATACCATAGACTGATTCCATGGCTGCCTCCTGAAACAGAAGGTTATTTTTGGTCTAAGACAAAACATCATGGCCCAAGTATGAACAGGCTTCCCCTAAATTGTTTACCAGATGTTCTTTCTAACTATATTCACTGAGTTTTATAAAATGCACACCTTGGCTCATGCCTTCACTTTTGGCACCGAGTGGGAGTTTTGGCTTAATCCCTACCAAGTGTTTTAAAAGAGCTGGCTGATGAGTTTTGAAACAACAACGAAATTTCAAAGGGCTGTAAGGGCAAAAAGAGCAAAAGTGGTGAATAAACTCCAGGCTGGTATCAATCCTGAACACAACAAGTGAATGTCTGTTACAAGACTCAGTTAAATTAAATAATGTAAGCAATGACAATCAAAAGGATAAAAAAAAATAAAATCAAAGTGCCAACCTGATTGATAAGAAAAAAAAAAGATATCTTCTGTTTGTGGCTGAGTGAGACAAAGGTGTTGGTTTAAGAGACTTCTGTAAGTTCCCTGGCTTTGTTCTGTGTGAGATTTTGACTAAGAAGTTAGAACACTACAAATTTACATGTTCTTACAAAATGGCTAACTGGCAGATATGAAAATGTAATTAGAAATAAGAATTCCTTGCAAGGCAGGTGTTTCTAGTGCAAGGATCATTTTCGATATTATTTATTTGTCTGAAAGAAAACATCAAATCATTCCTCATAAAGCTTTGAACAACTACAGTTCACAGAATGTTAGGAGTTGGAAGGGACCTCCAGAGATCGAGTCCAGCCCCCCTGCCAGAGCAGGACCATCTAGTCTAGGGCAGGTCACACAGGAACGCATCCAGATGGGTCTTAAAAGCCTCCAAGGAAGGAGACTCCACAACCTCCCTGGGGAGCCTGTTCCAGTGCTCTGGAACCCTTACAGGAAAGAAGTTCTTCCTCATGCTGAGGTGGAACTTCCTGTGCTCCAGCTTGTGACCATTGCCCCATGTCCTTTCGCAGGGCATAAGTAGAAGAGGTTGCCCTTTCCTTCCTGA
>NW_008607872.1:0-4150 GCF_000691845.1 Merops nubicus
TTGTCCCACACGTGTGGCTTTCCCAGGTAACTCAACACTAAGGATGGCAAACATTGCAAAGCACCTTAAAATATTTGCTCCTTAGAAACCTTTGAAGGGGACTTTCATTCCCCTCTGGGGTGAAATCCAGAGGCTAGAAGATTTCCCCAAAAGCAGTAGGCTCCCACTTTTGTACAAATGAGTTTAGCTCCTAATTCTCCATTGTGTTTGGTAGAAATGAAATATTTTCTCCATGGTTAGTATCTTATCTCACATTTTACCTGAGATGACTGGAAAGGGTAGTAGGGTGATAGATCCCTCACTTACAAGCACCACTCAGCACTGTATGAACCCTTTTATTCACAAGACGTGATCTGTGCAGCCTTCATTTACTTAAATCCTGAGTGAATGTGGTTTTGGATGATGCTTATGTCTACCTGAGATCCAGGTGACACCTCCTTCCCAGATAGTCTGTTTTTGGCAGTCAAAGGATGCTGGAGCATTATCTTATGTCATGGGTTAGAAGTTTGGGATGAAGCTGGAGGAGGGAGTGTTTGTTAGTGGCTAAATGAACCCATAAACTCATTGTTTTCAGAGTATATGGGTCAACCTTGGAGATGTCATGTCCAAAATTGTGATGTGTTCTAAAGCTTTTTCCTCTACACTGTTGACTCTGCATCTCAGCTGACTCAGCCTCAGAGAAGCCAAAGCTGTTTTCCTTCAAAGTCTGCTCAGTGATTTGTGATGAAACGGGCATAGAAGAATAAATGGAAAGAATTGATTTACAAGGGACCTTAGGGCAAAAAAAAAATGAAAATGTTTTCAACATTAGTCATTTGTGGGGAAAAGGCTTGGTCAAACCTGACCGTTGAAAATGTGTCAGCTCGTGGTGACGTGGACTGAGATCTTTATAGCTGATGAATTTAACTGCATCCAGTAACATGATTCTGGAGGCACTGCATAAAGACTGAGTCTGTCCTTTCTCCACACAGCAGCAGAAGTTCTGCTCAACGGCGTCATCGCCATGGATACGTTGACTGTTTGTGTTGTGAGATGTGGAGTTTTACCCAAAGTCTCAGTTCCCTCACAATTACATAAGATTATTTATCTTCATTAAGGATATTTGTCTTCATTAAGGTTATTTATCTTCATTAAGATTATTTATCTTCATTCTGTATAAAGTACTTTAGATCAGGAACACCTGAAAACATGAGCCAAAAAGCTTTTAATATTTAAGAAAAAGAGGTTTATGCTGCCCTAAAATGGATTTATTATTTCATCTAGCTACATTATTTAAAATTTAGATGTCTAGTCAACATAGCTCTCTGCATCATGTATGGATTGAGTGGAAAAAGCTAAAAATTATTAATCTGAAGCTAAAACACATGGGATGAGCCTTCCTCTGGAAGTCCCAGTCTTTCCATTGACTAGAGGCTTGCAGGTGTTTAGCCCTGAACAGACATCTAACTCTGAGGTGGACAGTTACCCAGTTTAATGTCAGTGTAATTTCTGGACAGGCTCTTTCATGGTAGTGTTGACCCATAAGAGGACAGAGTAAATCTGCTGAACTAGATGTCTCCTTCAGCTACGTGATGGCTCCAACGCAGCTTTCTCTGGAGCCATGGGGAGATGCTGACCTCAGAGCAATAAAACTGCACGTTCGTGGCACAGTAGTTTTTTTTTTTTTTTAGATTAGAATTGTGATTTAATTAAAACTTATTTCCAGGAACACTGATAAAAGCCTCCTTGTTCTGCCAAGTCAAATTCAAAGGTCGTGTTCTTCAACTGGCTCTTTGGTGCCGTTCAGATTAAACCCACGGTGTTCTAACCAGTCAGGTATCCCCAACCACTCAGGGTGCTCCAGCCACCCACACCTCTTTATGGAACTATGTCTTAATTCAGTTGTGACCATGCAAAGGGGAAGGCAAAGATGAAAAGTTGCCATCTCACATGTCCCAGGTGAGATTTTTCCATCATGCTGTTGCAGTTTTCACCTTCCCCAACTGACTTGATGCTAACTATGCCATTTCTCTTCCCTGTCTCAGATACCAGGGGTCCCAGACTTTTTCATACCTCCTTCCACTTCTTGTGGGTGACCTGGGCTGATCTCTGCTCCCCTGAACCTCCCACAGAACCATCGCAGACCTCCTGGCTCCCAAATTTGTCCTTCTGGTCCCCTAGCTTTAAGCTCATTAAGAAGCCTGTAGCTCAGAGAAAGGTTGTCATGTTCCCTTCTCTAATCCTTGAGCTATGAACCTATTTTTGGAGACTCACAGATGTTAAAATATAAAATATCTGCCAGCTGAGCTACTGTACCTGCTGAGACACTCATGGCAGCTTTGCCCTATGCATTGTTTAGTTTCTCCTGATTAATTTCCCCTTATGGCTTTCCTCTTTCTCTTTTCAGTACAGATTTAATGATTGTGTGTCAGTCCTAAATATGACTGTCGTAGATGATTTGGTTCAAAATACAATTATTTTTTAGTAAATGGTGACTGAACATTTCTTTACTGGATTGTGGGCTGGAGATCTGCTGATATTCAATCAAGCTCACAAAAAAAGTACTATTTCTATGTTTCTCAGAAAAAAAATGTTGGGTTTTGGGGAAAGGCAAGTGAGCAGAGCTACTTTAAATTCTTGATTTGTTGCTGAACTTGTAAATAGCATCTTTTAAGCAGCTTTATTCAGAGACCTGCAATGACCATTTCTTGTATTCCTTTTTTTTTGAAAGCCCATTTGCATGATCTACTTCTGACCATCCAAAAATAAAACAGTCAAAACTCATGTCAAGTTTGTTGTTTAGGCTCCCTAGGCAGCCAATGGAGAGATAAACACTTCTAGAAGATGAGTCTTCTTGGTTTCCAATAGATATCCAATAGAATTAAAATAAAGCACCCTTTGGAGATGGGTTCCTTTTAATGACTATCCAGAAAGCCTCCATGGCCAGTTCAGACCACACATCTATGACTGAGGAAAGTTCTCTCACACTAAACACATGCCTTATAAGAGTCTTTACAATCATCCACTTAACATGAAAGATTTTTCTTCCAATGGCTTTGACTTACAAAGTAAATTCTGCTCCCATTAACATCAATTATCTGTCACAAAACCAGGTCCTTGAGGCAAGCCCCACACAGGGTGACTCGAAGCAGTTTAGAAAGTTGGACATCCTGCAGACTGGTTCCCTGGCTTTGCTGTGCTTTGTGAAGACTTCCTCTGTGCTGCTGGATTTGAGGGTACTGTGACTGCTGTTTCCACACCTCTCACTCTCTGCTTAGTAGCAAAAAAAAAAAAAATATCAAGAATTTTTTTTCTCTTATTTGTGAGATCCCAGATTTTTACCCCAGTGATCTTCTGGTTGTCATTTTCCTGAGCTATGTGAATCTGTTGGGTTTTGACAGTTGACACCTTGTCTCCTGGCTTGAAGGTATAGGTGATTATTAGCCAAGCCAGATTGTATAGGTCAGGGAGAAAAGAAATCCCTAAGCTTTCACACTCACATCCATTCCTCCTCTGGCTGATCCCTCTCTTCCTACAGAAGAGGTTTTGCATCTGTTCGGCTGCTTTTGCTATTCAAACCCATTTGATTAATTAAAGTCTGCCCTGTAGCTTAATTTACTTTGCACACTACTGCAGGAACGTTTCCATTCCCTCCTCTTGTCCTTGTGCTCTCCAGCAGCTACTTTCACCAGTTTCTTCTTTGCTCTGCACTATTTCCATCTTTAACCAGACAATTCCTACACCAGGGCAATGATCTGGATGAAAGCACAAGAGAAGGTTTTTTTGTACCTAGGTTAGCACTCGGTGTTCCAGGCAAAGCCTGCCCAAAGGTTTTGATTCCTTGATTTAAACCATAGTAGCTTCACAATCCTGTCTCTTCAGGTTTCCTGTCCATCAACTAAGTCCCATAATGTAGCAGTGGAGGTCTCGTGGTTCTTGTCTTCATGGTTCTTCATTGAACTTTTCCCATCACTTCTTCTTATGACTGCTTGAAAATATTTTTACCGTTTGTTTCCACTGAAAAATGGCTTTAGCTTCTAAAATATAAATCTAAAAATCTATTACAGAATTAACAACAACGAATTCAGGATATTGTAGGAGGTGCCCAAAGGGGACAAATTTTTTAGAGTATTTCATATAAAGCACATGAGGCAATGAAAAGAAATATACT
>NW_008607873.1:0-7269 GCF_000691845.1 Merops nubicus
CAGCCCCTGTAACCATGACACAGGGGTACCCGAGTGCTGACCTCTGCTTCCAGGGCTGCTTCACAGCAGATTGGGTTCAGTTAATAGCCCAGCTGTAATCCTGGGTGCAGAGCTGAGACCTCCCTGTCCTTGCAAGCATAAGGAGAGTCGCGCTACTGTCTTTGCTTCTGCTCCTCATCTTTGGAGATAAGCTATTTCCAGAGATGAAACCATCCCCATCTGGTCTCTGTGCACTTCACTTAGTCCTGTCTCCTCTACTTTAGCCCAGAGAGTGAATTAACTCCTCAAGGAAGGTAATTCCAAAGCTAATTAGAAGAACCAATCCTGGCTCCACTTGGAGATCACAATGGAGCAAACCTAGTCATTTGCTTTGCCTGCCCATGGATCTTTGATCCTTCCCCTTCTTTGTTTGGAGCATCCAGACCAGTGTCCTTATCTGTTGTCACTTAGTCATTTGTCCCCGACTTTTTTTGGTTTATGAACATCTGGGCTGAGTCAATGACAGCATCTGGTGTCAACCCAGGCCAGGCTGGTAGGACAGGGTAAATGGGGACCTGAGGTATATGACCGAGAACTTCCGGAGCAAAGTGTTAGGCCACTGCATAGATGATGGGGTGAAGGAAAAGGAACGAGAGGCATCTCTGCAAATTAATGAGACATTTGATTGCCAGCTGGGATATACTTGACTTCAGATGACCTCTGTATCTGGGAGCAGTGCCAGTAGGCAGAAGAATAGAATATTTGGTACGAGCTGATAGAGATAACAATAAAAAATCTCCATTAACACTGACAAGGGGCGAGAGTGAAGAAGGGCTTTGTCAGGGACAATCTCTTCCCCTTCAGTTTCCATGTGAACACAATGGATGTCTGGTTTAAGGTTAAACTTGTGTCTAAAGAATAGGCCGGGACTGCTGTTAAGTGAGGCTCATCAAGAGAGCTTCCTCCCCACCCTGCCCATCACGTACCCCACCTATGCTCGTTCATCCATCCATGGGCTTACAATGAACTGTTCACAACATGGAAATGAGTGAGGGCTTGTCCAAACTTTCCTTGTGGCCTCATCAAATCTGTGCTAAACCCTTCCAGCTTTCCACTGTGTTATACACATGACATATACATAATAATTATTTATAATTATTTTAATAATGTATGATTTCTAAGACATCATGGCAACCTAAAAGGTGGTACTGGAAAATTAAGATGTATCCAGTTCTTCCCTGGCAGAGGAGCACAGGCTGAGGCAGTTCATTGCCTATATCCATCTCCAAAGAAGCCAGCAAGCAAAGACTTTCAGTCTCCCTGGGAAATTATTCTATTGGTTAAGGCTGCAGCAGAACAATAAAGATTTCAGGAATAAAACACTATGAAAATGGTAGTCCACAGAGGTATCATCCAAACACCTTTTTGTACTGTTTGGAAAGAAGCAAGATGTGTTGGCTGGAAGATCCAGAAGGAAGATTCTGCCCATTCAGAGAGCCTATGGAGGATGCAGAATTGCCAGGAGGTGGGTGAGGACTGTGTGTACAGCTCTAAAGAGGATTTTGGTGCTTCCCCAGGTCATTGCTGCGCAGTTACCCAGGTACCCTTGGTTACCCAGTTCTTTCAGATTCCACAGAAGACGAACACATCTTTTAACCTTCCCTTTACAAAAAGTGGTCAGGAAAATGTGTGTATGCATGAATGGACTTTTGGAGCAGGTGGGGGTTAAGCTTGAGTTGAAGCATAAACATCTTTCTCTACAAAGCCCCTTGGGGAACTGAGGATGCTCTGGCAATGCTGTGGGGGCTGGTTGTCATTGCATGCTGAGCAGTGTGATGGGCAAAACCATATCTGACCAAGGACACACCTTATCCAAAAAGGATATCTTGAAATATTCGGTGGTTTAGTAGGTGCTTGTTCCTGTGTCATTCTTCCTGGTAAAGATCCTCACCTTTTTTTTTTTTTTTCCATTCTGAATATGTATGGCTTCAACTCCTGGACACCAGTCCTGTTATTTCTCAGTTTATTGAAGAACCTTTAAGAACTTGGTGTTCTTCCACCTTAAGTTACTTATGTTGCAAGCACATTGCCTTTCAAGTGTCTCCTCAATTAACTAAACAGATCAAGCTTTTAAATCCTTTACTTCTAAGTGTCCTCTCCTACCTTCAAATAATTTTTATGGCTCTTTTTTTTGCACTCGCTCACTTTTTATCATCCCTTTAATGTGTGTGGCTGGCCTCAGCACAGTCATCCCCAGAGGCTGAAGTCACCTCCCTGCCCTGGTCCCTCTCCTCTGTTGGTACAGCTAAGAACAGTGTTGGCTTTCTTGCTGCTGAGTCATGTTGAGTTGCCATGCTACTCTGACCCCTAAATCCAGGTCAGCGTTAGTGCTTTTGGGATCAGCTTTGATCACGGCTGTGTCGGCTGCAAAGCCATGCTAGACCTCCCCAAAATAACACTGGGAAGCATAACCCAAAAAAAAAAACAAGAAAAAAAACTGTATGAGATGCAAATTGGATCTTGCCTGTGCTCATCAGCTTTGGAAACAGTTGTTTTGTGTTTACTCCAGTCTGCTGTTCCCTCTCTGCTTTTTAGAGCAGAGCATCTGACAGGTCAGCTGAGGCTATGGCTGCCAGTCCTGTGGAGCTGAGCAAGGGGCAGAGCAGTGACTGTGGCCAGACCACCCTGCAGAGTCTCCTAGCTTCTGCAGGACACACAGCCTCCAACAGCCTTTGATACAGTCCCCCCACTATGCCCACTCACCTCCTCCTCCCAGTAGGTGAATATAAATGGGTCTTCTCATCTCAAACCAAATGTGGCTGGTGTGCTGCAGTGGCAGGAGTTAGGAGGAGAAGACAGGAGACAGCATGTGTGATCCTTCCCTGCATGATTTTTTTCCAGCTCCATTGACTGGATAGTCCCTGAGCTGGGATTTGCATCTGACCCTGCAAGGAGAGCAGAGTGGGAGGGTTTCAGGCTGGAAGAAGGAAAGGAGGTGGCTTTCCCATGGTTTCGTTCTACCTTGGCTATCACTGTGCCCTGGGACACTCACAGCTGATCCTGCAGTGCACCTGCCCTGCTGCTTTCTTGCAGGATTTGTGCACGTAGAGCTGAACGTGCCAATGACTCTTTTATAGAACTGATCAGTAAGCCCTTTAGTAGGTTTTCTTGACAGGGACCACGGAAGACCAAGTGCTCTATAGACATATTTAAAGAAATTGAAGGAATTGTATCTAGAGCTTTTTCAGCTTTCTGTACAGCCAGGACTGGGTACATGCTGTGAAGTCATCTCCCTCAAAGAACCCCTCCAAATGCTCCACGTGGATGTTGGCACTCCCTTGATCACAGACCTGGAGATCATAGAATCATAGAATCATTTAGGTTGGCAGGGACCTCCAAGATCATCAAGTCCAACCACCGAGCCACCAGGGCTCCAAAGTCCTCTGCCAAAACAGGTCAGAATCTGTCAGGGTTGGAAGGGACCACAAGGGTCACCCAGTTCCAACCCCTCTGCCATGGGCAGGGACACCTCCCACTAGATCAGGCTGTCTAGAGCCTCATCCAGCCTGGCCTTAAAGACCCCCAGGGATGGGGCCTCAACCACCTCCCTGGGCAACCCATTCCAGGGTCTCGCCACTCTCATGGGGAAGAACTTCTTCCTCATGTCCAGCCTGAATCTGCCCACTTCCAGCTTTGCCCCATTCCCCCTAGTCCTGTTGTTACTCGAAAGCCTAAAAAGTCCCTCCCCAGCCTTCTTGTAGGCCCCCCTAAGATACTGGAAGGCCACAATAAGGTCACCTCGGAGCCTTCTCTTCTCCAGACTGAACAGCCCCAACTCTCTCAGTCTGTCCTCATAGGAGAGCTGCTTCAGCCCGGAGATCTTTCTTTTCCTTTAGGAAAACCCCCCAGCTCCCTGTGCCCTATCCTGATGTGTGCGTTACCAGTCTGCTCTGCTGTGGTGTTATTAAGACCCTGGCAGGACACCTTCATAGTACTCTGAAGAACTTTATAGAAGTTGGACTTTAGGTTGCTCCAAATAATTTGATTCACAACCTGAGACAAATCATCCAGCACAACAAACTTGGCTCCATCCCCTTCAGTTCTGGAGGACCTCAGCTGTGCCTGATCCATTTGTGCCCTAAATATGCCTCATCTTAGATGCTAAGATGTCCTACCTGTGTTTCCACAAGTTCATTAACAGCCTGAGCTTCCACATGGCAGTGTGGGGAACCATTCATGTCACAACCATCACAATTACCTGTGTGTCCCCTACATCTTGCTGAACTCCTTTATCATTTGGTTTAGGGTTCAACACAGCCCTACTGTGAAGGCAATTCCTACTCTGAGATCCAATTATCCAGACCACCCTGTGGCTGATGGGAAGATGCAGCCATTGTGTCCTGGAGAGCATGGCAGGCTGTCCAGGCTGCTGGGACACATCTGGAAGTGGTGGCTCTGCACTATGGCTGTGTAGTGGTTTTGTTAATCACAAACCAAGAAAGTGGCTGCCTGTTCCCAAGACAGTGAGAAATTGTCCTGTGTTACATGGAAAGCCTTTGAATTCCAACGCACAAGAGGCCAGACATTGACTAACAGGCTCTCCAACAGGTGCTAATTTAAATTTATCTTGGGAAAAAGTTGTGATGTGGAAGGCAGATTAATCACATAATCTGACATTTGACTAAACCCATTCCTTGAGCTCTTTGATCTGTCCAGGCACCTGCTACCAGGCTGCACTGGAAAAATATCTTCTAACTATAACAGAGATGTGTGAAAATGAGTTAGCACTCCCAGTGCTCACATCTGGGACAATAAGGGGGCAGCAGGTCCAACACACGCTGGCATGACTGGAGGATGAGCAATTGCTACTCCTCGAGGTTACTTCAGCAGTGCCATGTCTCAGGAAGCTGCAGACTTCAGAGGACACTCAAATCTCCACAGTCCTGAAATGGCCCTTAAATGTAAGGATCTCCTTACATGTACTGAGTAAATGATCATCATATTCTGAGCAAATTTATTCTTGGCAAAGTCACGGAGGAGCCAAGGAGCAGGGGCATGGATGAAGGTTACTCGCAGCTTGGGTTGTCCCAGTGAGAAGGCAAAATGAGCCTTTTACTGGGTGCTGGAGCCAGCACAGAGCTGTGCCTTATGGAGACAGGGGCATCCCTGAGAGCACACACTTTGTCAGTGACAAACGGTTGTAGTGAGTGAGCTGAGGCCCTGTGGTGAGAGCAATCTGGGGAGAGAGCCAGGCCATATGTGACCAGCACCCTGCAGTGCTCCTGAGCAAGCTATCCAGCCAGTGAGCTTTCTGTCTGGAGAGCCAAATCTACAGCCAGTGCCACCCCACCAGCAGATGCCTGGAACACTTGGCCCCCTTTGTTTCAGCATTCGTTGCCTCGTGATTGACAGGCAAATGTCTCCTACTGCCTTGCTTGGGTTGAAAGCTGTTTTCTGCCTCTCTGAGAGAAAAGAAAATGTGGGAGGAGGATGCTCCAGTGAGTTGTGTTTGAATCTGCAGTAGCAAAGTCACTTAAGTATCAAGAACAATCCTGGGATCTCTGGGGAATGGTGCTGGGATGGGACTGGCTGCCCAGACAGCTGCAGGGTGAGGACCACTGCTGGAGCCTGGGGCAGAAACCAGCAAATTAAGACCCCCTCAGCTGTGTCCAGCCTCTGCCGTGCAATGGCTGAAGTAGCAGCACATCCTTTGGGACAGAGATAGGAAACCAACAGTCCAACGAGCAGCTGAAATCAGCCAGGTCGTAAGACGCTTTGGTTCTCCAGTATTTAGGTCAGTTCTCTTTAATATTCTTATCAATGATCTGGATGAGGGAATCAAGATTACACCAAGTTGAAGGTAGGGAGGCTCTACAGAGGGACCTGGACAGGCTGGATATGAGGTCAAACAAAGCCAAGTGCAAGGTTCATTTGGGTCACAACAACCCCTTGCAATGCTCAAGGCTGGAGAAAGAGTTCCTGGAAAGTGCTCAGTGGGAAAGAACCTCGGGCATTGGTCGACTGCTGGCTGCAGATGAGCCAGCGTGTGCCCAGGTGGCCGGGGAGGCTACTGGCATCCTGGCTTGGATCAGCACTAGTGTGGCCGGCAGGACAAGGGCAGGAATCATCCTCTTGGACTTGGCACTGTTGAAGCCACACTTCAACTACTGCATTCAGTTTTGGGCCCCTCACTCCAAGAAGGACTTTGAGGGTCTGCAACATGTCCAGAGAAGGGCAATGAAGCTGGGGAAGGGTCTAGAGCACAAGTCTGGTGAGGGGCAGCTGAGGGACCTGTGGGTGCTGAGCCTGAAGCAAAGGAAGCTCAGGGGAGACCTTCTGGCTCTCCACAGCTCCCTGACAGGAGGTTGGAGCCAGGTGGGGGTTGGGCTCTTCTCCCAAGGAACAAGTGGTAGGACAAGAAGAAGTGGCCTCAAGTTGTGCCAGGGGAGGTTTAGGTCAGATATTAGGAAATTTTCTTTCCCGAAAGGGTTGTAAAGAATTTAAACAAGCTGCCTAGGGCAGTATTGTATTCCCCATCCCTGGAGGGGTTTGAAAGTCATGGAGATGTGGTGATGAGGGATGGGTTCTAGTGGGGACCAGGCAGTGCTGGGTTAATGGTGGGACTTGATTTTAAAGGTGTCTTTCAACCAAAATAATTCTATGATTTTATGATTCTCTCCCTCTCCACCTGAAACAAAGATGTGCTGTTTTCCTTCCAACTCACTTGCAAACATAGGTGGCACCGAGCTGGCTGTGCTTTGTGGAAAGTGGGCCAGCCTGGAGGGACAGAGAGAGCTGAGGGGTGACCTAGCTGCAGCAAACTCATTTCCAGCATGCAAATAGCCTGAGAGGGCCGAGTTAGTGGAGATTAAACCGAAGTCCAAGCCAGATTCCTCTGGTGGTAAAGCTTTTCCAGCATGGCTGGCTGATTCTCTTTACATTTAAAGCCAGCTGTACATGCCCCCAAGCCAAGCTCCTTCAAATATGGGCAGAGCAGATAGACCACAGCACCCCTGTTCAGGGTTCCCAGGCAGTCCTCATTTACCCACCCAGCCCTCAGAGACTGGGGTGAAAGCAGCTCTTCAATCCCACAGGCAGGGGATGTTTCTGTATAAACACCATGACCAAGAAAGTCTGGGTAACTGCCTCTTTATTTTGCTCACAGTGGGAAGCTCAATTTTTCTCTAATGAGCAGTAACGTGCTCTTCTGCTATCACTCACAGCAATTACTCTGGACTCACTAGTTGCATACAGAAAGCTTAGATCACCAAACAGCCTGTGCTCAGCAGC
>NW_008607873.1:7300-22104 GCF_000691845.1 Merops nubicus
ACTGTGAAAAGCCCACCATGCATATAGGAAGAAGTCGGTCAACGGCATCGCCTGACACAGCAACATGGGACAGGACATTGGGTTTCTTTTCTCCCCATATCTTGCAGCACCAGCAACAGGAGTTGGCTGCTGCCAGCTGCAGTGGTGGGTGAGCATGGGCTGCCAACGCAGAGTTGGGACCCTGGTCATGGTGACTTCCACAGAGGGACAGCAGGTTTTGGGGTGTGGCTGCCAACCCCAGGCTGGCAGGCAAAAGAAACCAATATCCTTGCATGCCTATGAACAGGCAACATGTCCTCTTTCATTTTAAGAGTTTCTTTGCTAAGATTTTTCTCCTCTTTCATGTGTTTCTTAGTGAAAGAGTTTCTATGGATCACCTGGGTCTGCAGAGGAGCAGCATGGGCAGAGAGTTCTCATTTAGATCAGAGGCTGAAATGTATCTCTAGCAAGGAAGATTGAGACACCTTTCTGCTCACAAAGACAAAATTTCTGCCTGTGAATTCTCTTCATAAGTGAGGGTGGTTTAGGACCTTGAGATGGAAAGCAAGATTATGGCTACCCATGGTCACGTGCATTTCCTTCCCTTCAGCTCATGCTCTGCAACACTGCAGATGAAGCACATATGTGGTACCCCACCACATAGGCAAGAGGATCAAGGCATGGCACTGCTGATAGCCCTGGCTGCAGATGGCCTGAGGAAGATGTGAGAGCTGTAGCTGCTTCAGGTTAGAATCATATCATTTTGGTTGGAAAAGACCTTTAGGATCACTTAGTCCAACTGTTAACCTAACACTGCCAGCCCAACACTAAACCATGTCCCTAAGCACCTCATCTACATGTTTTTTGAATACCCCCAGCGATGGTGACACCATGACTCTCCTAAGCAGCCTGTTCCAGGGTTTGACAGTGTTTTTGGGGAAGAAGTCGTTCTTCAAGGAAAAATTGTGAGGATTGAATGGGCAGAGATAAGACCAGATCACTGGCATAGTTCTGTAGCAGGTCTTGAACAGGTTCATAGTCTCTAGGGTCCTGTCTTGCAGAGCCACAGGCTTCTGAGTGTGGGGCTGAGCTGAGCAGGGGTCTAAGCCACTCAATCAGAAAAGTGCTCAGAAGTGAACACCAGTTGTATTTCAGATGTCTTCATCTTCTGATCTTCAGCTGGTCTAAAGGACAGCTCCACTCCAGTAAAAATAATATTTCTGGGTCCAAAAACTGCTCAGGGTATAAAGATAAGGACCTGTAAATAATAAAGTAGTTGAAGTTCTCTCCCAACCTGCTATCCTAACCCACATCACAAACATGGGTTATAAAACTCCAAGCGTCCTCATCGACAGACCAGATGAAAAAGGAGCTACATTACCAAACTAAATGTTCTAGTTAACCTGCTGCCTGGACCTCTTTTTCTGCCTCCCTCTACACACAAAAGAAAGCACAGTTAAAACTTTGTGAGAACTGCATTTCTCTCTTCCTGAAGTGCTTGGTTCTACTGTACGGAGTGCGAAACCAGGAATGAATTTACCTTCAGCCCTGAGCCAAAGTCAGACCTGAGCACAACACAAAACAGGTTAGCTCCAGCCCTCCTGCCTGGGTTTTTTTTCTGTTAAAGAATTACAGTCAAGAATCCAAAGAATCCTAAATTAATCTTAATATTGATAATGGGCTTCAAGGGAGATGGAGCAGAGCAGCCACCTATCAAAGGTGGCTGGTATAACAAGAAGGCTCCTTGCAGAAGATTCCGTAATTGATAGCACAGTAACTGGAGCAGAGCCATGGCTTCTTCATAGAAGGATGGCTTCTGGACAAGTAGTGTGAGGCTTTTGTTACTGATTAGATTATGCTTTATAGCAGAGATATCCCAAAATTTAAAGCTACCTCAGTTCCTCCTGGTGCTTTCTTTGTCTGTGTAATACTCTAGTGTAAATGTGTGTTTGGTGTCATGGCAGTCAGGGCTGGTGGGAGTTGTGTGATCCTGGCTGCTCAGTATGTCTTGAGCAGAGGGATTATCTTTCCAGCTGGTTATTATTTCCCCAAACTTTACTCAGGGTGACATTTTTCAGGAAAAAAAAATGCAGCAAACATTTGTTCTGCATCAAACAAAAAAAAAATCTGGACAAAGTGTGGCCAAAAGCTATTTAAAAAGTGCAGAAGTGTGAACTTTGGGTTTAGGAGCTAAGAGGGACAAGACAGGTCTTGGCCAAGTAACAGCCCCAATGTCACAGAGTCTCTATTATGAAAATTCACCCACATTCAGGTGACTTTATGAGCCTTAATGTAATAATGATGGGTCATTCTTATGTGACCTGCTGTCTCTGCCTCCTGACACGTGAGCTAACCAGCACCAACTGCTTTCCCTCTCTTTCTTCCATCCAAAATGGGTGGATCAAGGGGGGTCAGAAATGAGTGGAGGTTTCCTGCCTTTTTACTTTCACAGAGCCTGTTGAGCCTGCACAGCGCAGGAGGAGGAAGAGTCTGATTTACATGCTCAACATCTAAAACTTGGCTTGTAGGGACTCAGTGAAAAGTGTGGTCAGAGAGGAACAGGAGAGGAACTGGAAAGAAATGGGCAAAGCTATTGTAGATAAATATCTAAGATCAGTGTCTAAGGTGGAAGCTGACATGAGAAAAATAGTGGATGACTGGAAGTTGAAGCCGGGATTGTACTTTAAGGAGTGTGTATTAAAAAGAATGAAACTGGAGTAATTCCCCATGACTACACATCACTCTAAACCAGTTAGGAAATACCAACACAGAAGCAGTTGTGCAGCCCGAGGATTCATTACATGATTGCAGATACTTTTTCTTGTGGCCCCAACTCATTCAATGCACAAACCAGACTTTCTCTAGGGAGCATCCAGGGCTGTGCGCTGAAGGGACACTGTTGCCTGTAGGGCCCTACCTCAAATTCAGGAACAGTTTTGGGCATGGAGCAGGGAAGAGCTACTGGCTAATGTTGGCTGGGGTCATGGGCAGAATGCTGCCTGGAAGATGTGTCTGTGTCTCCACGTCTCTAGATAATTGTGCACAAAAGACAGTGTTGATTGTGTGCAGCATTTTCTGGTTAAGATGGCACCTGATTTACAGGAATATTCTAAATTCATAGCTGCAGCTGAGGCTTTTTACTTTAAGCCCCAAAGGTACTATATGGTGGTAAATATTCCAAAAATCTGTTCCTTTTATAAACCCAGGCCTCAGAATGCACCATCACAATTCCTCTTGCCATCTCAAGCCTCAGGTCTTTGTACAATGAAAATAACACCAGCCCTTCATCTGGGGGTCTGGAGATAAACTTAGTGCTTTCTCCTCTATGCTGGTGATGAATGCCACCAAAAACACTTCTGGAAATGTGTCATTCATTTCCCACAGAGGGTGTGAAATGTGGACAGTGTAAAAGGCATCCTCTCTTGGGACCAAGACTGGGAAGCTCGCTCTCATCTGCTGTGAATACCAAGCTGATTAGCAAGCAAGGAGGGGACAATAATGGATGACATCTGCTCCACCAGAGAGATAGATGAGAGCATGTGGCACAGAGCTGGGCTTTATGAGCTGAGGAATAACATAGGGGTTACAAAGGTTTTCTTTCCCAGGACTTCAGAGACAGCAACATCAGCCCAGAGAACCCTACTCAGAAAGCACAAGTATCCATCATTTTAGACAAAGAGGGTCACCATCAGCATTATTAGGTTACGAGATGTGGCTCTGACCAATGGACATGACAGTGAACTCACGAGGATGAGAGGGACAGTTCTGGCACCAGGGTCACAAGGTGTTCTAGCCAAGAGTGGAAGCTTCAAAGTCTTTATATGAAGCTTTCTTTCATGCTGACAGGAGTCTGGTGGCAGAGTTCCTTCTCTTTACAACTAACTTTATTTACTTTTTGATGCAAAAATCTCACCAGAGAGAATGGATGGATGTCTTCATCTCAGTCTACCACACCAATAACATTGTATTTTCCTGGATCTGTTCATGTATTTTCAACTGTAGTTAACAAAGCTACATGCCTAAATATGAAAAGTTGCTGCCAGTCCCTCACTCATTCATGACTTTGCCCTCCAGCAGCCATCCTGTGAAAACCCTGATTCTAGCCAGTGTCTTTCTGTTGCTTTGAAGCAAACAATCCCAAAAGGAGCACTGGTGGATTTATGGTCTGTTGATCTGTGCTGCAGCCATCACCTCTAGATCATTCCAAGGTGGGAAGACTAGAGCGTCTTTCCTTTTCACAGTTGAATGCTATGCCTGTCTCTTGCATTGGAGTTGCCACTCGACTTTCCTGGTGGGAGGTTTGCCAGTGACTGACCCCCAGTGCTGTGTACTTTGTGACAGTGCCTGAGTCACACAGGTCAGCAAGCAGCACACCTCCTGCTGACTTAGAAAGCTGTGTGGACCAGAGCACTCTTCTACTTAAAGGAAAATTACAAGGTGTAAAAACCTGAATTCCTTAATCAGTCAAAGAAGAGCATTTGGCTGAGTCTGTGATACAAGTGTGCTCAGTGGATGTGACCCAGGAATCAGCATGGGAGCAGCAGGTTGGTTAGAAGGGTAAAAGAAGCTCTCAAGTAATTTTGGGTGCTAGTGTGGGCAGATCCAAACCTCGTTGAGTCTGAAAAGATGGGCTAGTTATTCTTATTCCATTTCTTACTACAGCTTGGAATAGAAACCTCTCTGTAATATTTCTCTCTCCTTCAAGGACTCTCCAATTACCTCTTCCAAGGTAGGAACCTTCTACTACCTGAGAGGGACCTACAAGAAAGCAGGAGAGGGTCTCTTCACAAGGGTTTGTAGCGACAGGACGAGGGGTAATGGCTTTAAGCTAGAAAAGGGTAGATTTAGGTTAGACATTAGGAAAAAGTTCTTCAGTATAAGGGTGACAGACCACTGGAATAGGTTACCCAGAAAGGTGGTGGAGGCCATCCCTGGGGACATTCAAGATCAGACTGGATGAAGCTCTGAGCAGCTTGATCTAGTTGGAGATGTCCCTGCTTATAGCAGGGGGGTTGGACCAGATGACCTTTGGAGGCCCCTTCCAACCCAGACATTCTATGATTCTATGATTCCAAATGAAACAGTACTAGATAGGTAATCTCCTGCAGATCACGCTGCAGTGCAGATCAGGCAGCAGCACAGACCCTTCTGACTTCCAATCACAATGTTGGATCTACAAATTCTAAAGGTGTATCTCAGCCAAGTGCTCTGCTGCTCTCAATCACTGCTCGTGGTGGCAGGTGCAGTGATGACAAAAGGCGGCCACAAAGATTTATGCTGTCCTCACAACACCTCTTTTCCAGAGCTCTTTCAGTCTCCTACTGCTGTCACTAACACAGGGGATGGGTGAAGTCACGGATAGCTGTCAGTAACCCAAGGCCCAGTGTTCTGAAGGCAGCTTGATGGAGCAGCTCTGACAGCTGAAGTAGGAGAACCACTCCTTGCTGGGGAAACCATTGGGGTCTGGGTAATTGCATCTAGTAGAGAGAAAGCCTGGGAGGCTTTGCTGGTGGAGACAACAGTGCAGTTGTTGTTCACCTTTTCAATATGTTTGCTTATAGCAAGGGAGTTAGACTCGATGAGCCTTAGAGGTCCCTTCCAACCCTATACATTCTATGATTCTACAATTCTATGTCAGAGTCAAACGTCCCAATGAAAAAAACAATCCCTTTATGGGCCTCTGCAGAGGATAACTGTTATTAGACACCTAAGGCAGTTTGCACTCAGACATATAACTTAGAGCTACTGAAGTAGAGACAGATGAATCCTGACCTGAAAGAACTGAGGTAGCTCCTGAGCTTTGTGGCAGACAAGAAGAATTTTGATTACTGCAGGCACCTCAGTCTCATATATAACCCTACAAAATCCCTGAGCAGATCCAGCTCCTAAGGAGCTCTGAGGAAGTAGTTTGGCCCTAAATCTTCTGGAAGACCATTAGGTCAGTGCTGAGTTGACTTCTGACCTGATATTGTCTTGTGTCAAGGAAGAATAGACAGTGAGATGATCAAACAAAACTTTCTGGCCTTGTTTGGATTGTCAAATGGATACACGCTGCCAATGACCTTTGAGATTTGTCCTCTGCCCTCCACTAGTTCTCCCTCTCCCACAGCAGCCCTGAGTGGTTATACGGAGCTGAAGCACTCTGCTCTGTTGGCAGATGTTGAGCTTTGTCAGCAGCCTAAAGTTCAAATTAAAATAAACAAAAAGTGCTTCCCAAACCTAGAGGAAGAAAAGAGGAGCTGCTACCTGGCATCTCGACAAGGAGGGAGCGGAGGGACTACTTCGTATTCCCAGTCTGCTCCTGACTCACTCTGTGACTGGGGTGAGTCACTTCCAAAGGTCTCTCCTTCCAATGTCCTCTCTGTTCTTGCAGGGAATGGTAATGCTCCTGAAGGCTCTTAAAAAGCTCCATTAATTATTAAATACCTTTAGGTGTGTTACTGCCTGGAAGGAAATACCCTTTGGGGACATATCCCTCGTTCGTGGGCAGAAAACACTTCCAGGTTTGAAGCAAGTTTCGGCTCGCAGAAGAGCTCATCAAGTTGTAGGTTTTGTCTACGAAAATAGCTGAGAGAAAGGTATCCTGGTCAAAACATAGCTGTGGCAAGAAGACTTAGCATCAGCAGCCACACAGCAAGAAACCTCACCCATCTAGTCTCTCCTTGACAGTTTGTTCCAGTGATAGTCCATCTGGCTTCAGCTTTCATCAGCTGGTTCTTTTGATGCTGGATTAAAGACCTCTTTAATACCCTACACTTTTCGCTCCCTAAAAATGCTTATACCTAATGACCACGTCACCTCTCAGCCTCTCACTATGAACTAAAATGCTGAGCTTTGGGAAAACTTCACTGAAAACCATTTCCTCAACTCAGTTTTGAGTTAGATCCATTCTCCACTAAGGCATCTCTATCCACCCCAGAAGCCCTGCTCCAGTTCCTGCAGGCCTTATTTCATTTGTGACACTGCGGCATTTTCTGTTCACAGGACCCAGCCCACCCCCAACTTAGAACTTCTCTCTTTCATTGCTCTTTGCATCCTAAACCCCCTGTGTCTCCTGAAACTTTTAGCAGCAACAATTTCATCTTCAATTTTGGATTGCTGAGCTCAGTGTTGAAAAGTGAGTGGTCTTGTGCTCAGTTCTGCCAAAAGCCATTTGCAGGAGCTCTTCAGAGGGTGAAACCCACTGAAATCCACTCTTTGAGATCTACCTGTTCCCCTCTGCTGCAGCCCTTTAACATCAGCCTTCTCCAGGATATGCAGTGATAAAACGCCTGATCAGATTGTCAAGCAGCACATGACCCAGTACAGTAGAAAAAAACTCAACATATTGCATCTATACACTATCCCTGCCAGCCCAAATTGTAAGAACATTAGAGAATTGATTCAAGTTAAGACAAGATCTGCTTTTCTTAAACCCATGCTTGCAGGTGTTAATTATCCTGCAGTCCTTTAATTCTTCATTATTTTTCAACATCGGGAGCCGTGCTAATCCTTAGGTTTGGAAAACATTCCTATATGTTCTGCTGGAGCCCAGGAGCAGAGGGAGAGCTGCCAGGAAGATGTGACAGATGGAGTGGCCACCCCTCCCACTTGGACTCTGTTCTTCTTCAGACTCCAACAGCATCTCTGGGGGCTCCCAGAAGTGTTTTTGAATTTTGCTTTTCACGTGTGAGGAACTTAGACTTCCCAGATGGAGGGACTGCTACTTTACTTGTTCTATTTGTTTATTTATTTATTGGCTGAATGTTTTACTTCCCTTCAGCTCTGTCTCTTCTCTGTGCCATCACTGGTGCGAGAAGGTCATACCAGGACCCTGCTATAGGAGTGACCTGTGACCATGCTGTCTCCATCAAGGAAAAGAAATGGCTGGCAAAATCCAGCTCTGTGGTTCCTCAGGTAACTCCACACCTGTACCACCATACCCATCCTCAAGTCCTTCCAGACAAAGGTCTTTTGTTTGACAGAACCCCTGCCCACAGCTGGGTTTGTCGTTTCTGTGCTCTGTTGTCTCTGGGTCCTCAGTGAAGATATCTGCTGGGTTGCAGAGACCTGTTCAACCTGCCCTGGTCCCACCAGGCAGGTCTGCCAGGACAGCTCTGTACTGTTCCCCAGAGAGGTGAGGTGGGATCTTCATCACCACACCTTCCACTAGACAGTGTCGGAATGACTTGTGCCATGCTCTGGTTGGGTAGGTGCCAATGGAGGGACCACTGTGACCTCCTGTGCAGCCTGGGGAGATGCCTGCTTCAGTACCCAGGAATATACTGGGCACAGGCTGTGAGAGCCCGCACCGAGGTGAGCCAGGTGCTCACTTTTCCCTGATGTCCACCAAAAAGGATGTCATCATGTCACCAGTCACACATGTGAAGTCACGCCCTGAATTGCAGGGACAGCATCTGAGGTGGTGCCAGGCTGCCCAAGCCACTGGAGACACCTTTCTGGGCCACAACCAGAGATCCTGCAGAGATCACTTAGTGGGGGCAGTGAAGACAGCTTGAATGAAGGCCGGCTAACAGAGAGCAAGCTCTTCCCCAAAAGTACTGAAGTAAGTTATTACAGGAACTAGAAACAGTGGGATTTATTGTCCTTTGAGGTAAGGATCGATTCCAGCTTCATCTCAGTCATCATTGGCTCTCAACATCATAAATCCTGCTGTTCTCTTCAATACCTTTCACAGGAAGTGAAGAAATTAGCTAATTCTTCACTGCTCCCTCCCCACTTATTAGTACTGCAAAGGATTGGCTAATTATGAATAGAACTGGCAGGCAAAATGAAACTTCTCCCTTTAAAATGCATTTTAATTAATTCTGCTGGGTTCATGTGTTTCTTAGGCAGGGCTGTTTATGCCTTGCTGACTCTGAGCTCTTTTCCTATGGGGATAGAAGACTCCAAGCACTAACCTGGCTAAAGAGCCATGAAAGGCTTCTTGCTGAGCCTCCCCTGGAAGATGATTGTCCACTCTTGGTGGGAGTGGGCTGTTATTCCTCAAACCTTTTTCAATCTATTTAGCCTGAGCAGCAGAGCAGAAGAAAGCTATGCCTGAGGAGACCTTGGGGCTTAATGGGTGAGTGATGGTGATGGGTCAATCTCTTCAGCACAGGAACACAGCCATGGGGAAGGATCCCCAGGGCATTAGCCCTGTGATGTTACCTCAACAGCCCTCCTCTGAAGCCCAGTGCCAGAGCTGCAAGGTGGCAGAGAAGGGAAAGGGCAGAGACATGACACAACTGGATGAAGAGAGCTCCTCCCAGAGCCCTGCCGCACTCCCGAGCTGGGAGGGAAGCACCACCCACAGTGTCTGCTGTCCCTCACCCACTCCCACTGCTGGGCTGTGAAAGGGTGCTGAGGCCTCAACAATTCTTTTTTTCCAGCAATCCTTCCTAATTACCAGCTACAGCATTTTTAATGTAAGCAAATTTGCATAATGCTGAAGGCAAATTAATATGGAAATGGAGATATAAAATTTGACATTTCCTCCACAAAAAGCAAGAGAAAAACCCTACCACATTTCCCGGCTAGATAGAGCAGTAAGAAACCTCAGACTCAGAGCTGGTAGGAATGAAAATGGAGTTTCACCCTCCATGATGGTGATGGGGGCTGTTTCATGAGGAACACGCTCTGGCCTCCTTGGCACTTCTCATGTCTTGGAAGGACAATGGGGAAACTCCTGTGTGTGCAGTGTTGCCAACAGCAAAATCAAAGCCTCTGCTGAAGCCTCCAGCAATGTGGAACCTGTCACAAGTTCTGACTTTGCAATGCAATGCTTCCTAGATGGAGGATGAATCATGGTTTATGAATGCAAAATTAAAGAAGGGCAACTTCAAAATTAAATCTAACAGGCTCGCACAACAAAATATTACAGCAAATAGTAATGCCTCACTTCTCCTTCTGCTATTTTCTGGCATGATGATGAGATGCAGTAAATAAATAAATGTAAAAAGAATGACTCTCGCAGACCTCGTAGCATTCATTTTAATAGATGCTATTTAACTTCACACAGAAATATAGATATCTACCTTTCAAATGCTGGTTACAAAGATTGGGAAGTCTGCCAAGAGAATGGCCCTTTTTTTTTTTTCCTCCAATAGATATCAAAATAGAAGCCACTTATATGTTGAAATTGCCTTTATTTTTTAATCCATAAATATTTGTTACTGACAAAAGTGGAAAAATCCTTAAGACTCTAAATTTTACTAAACTGATAATATTCTTGTTTACAGTACATACAGAATGTGCTTTTACAGGTAAGTATAACAACAAGAATAATACAGAGAAAAACAGTCAAATACTGCTCATCTTGAAGCTTGTTTAATGGTTAACCAAGAGTCTGTGCAAAGTTACAGATACAAATGTACCTCCTCTTCAGTACTACTGTATAATAAACATGGATTCCATAAACTGGGCTAAAGCACAAAAATATCCACTTAACCCCTCTTAGGAAATATTGTCCCCCAAATTAAAAATGTTACAGTAAGAAGTGTCTTTATCAGAGCCAAGAAATTCTTGCTACAAAAATGTCTAATGGGTTTGCAGACAGAAGGTCCCGAGCTGTTACGAAGCACGTGGGCAGAGAGAGGGTCAGGGTGGGACACACGTCTCCCTGCAGCGGAGGTGGTGGGGATGGAGGCCTCCTTGACATCGTGTGGTCACGGTGGAGACAGGGGGCACCACTTTGCTTGCTGCTCAGAGCAAAGATCTCTTCCAGATTTACACTAACATGCTCCAACGGGATCATCCGACTCTCCCTTTGCCCCTGGGCTGAAGTGTAGGTTGGCGTTCCCAGCTCGGTGAGGACATCTCCTTGACAGCTGTGAACCAGCTAAGAGAGGCTGGAAGCAATACCTTCTACCATCCACTTACAGCCACGACACAGGAGTGGCTGTTCTCTAAGAAGCAGCCCCAGCACAGACTTATTGCTAGCAACACTTTATATGAAAATATTTAAGCCCCTTTCTCATGAAATTTCCCTACTAACTTTTCAGTTATCTGAAATACACTTGAGTGTGAAATCTGTACATGTTAAATATATTTCAGCAGAGTCCCTCCTTCCAGATTAAGCACTAAAATGTGAAACAAAACCAGAACAAGCTCTTTCTCCATCACATGAATTGAAGATGGCAAACATCACAAATTAAAACACTTACTTCAAATACAATTAAAGTTACCCTGTTTCATGATGATTTGTTTGTTGTGGTGGAAGAAGATGAAGACATCTTCCCAGCTATCAGGAACTACCCATCACTTCCAAAAACTTGATACCAGGCTCTTGTAGATTCCTCGTGGGAACGGTTCTGATAAACACAAGAAGAGAAATACGCATGCGGGAAGCCCGGGTTCATGAGACCAGCTTTGCAGCTGGCAGAAATTGTCTGGGTCAGAAAAGGAGTGCTTACTCCTGGGTAACTCTCCCTATTTCTTCCCACTCACCCACCCCCATCCCCAAGTAACAGTTCATTGTTTATAAAAGGAACATTAAAACATTGAAAAATATTTCTTGTTTTTTTCCTTAAAACACGATTCACTGGCATTACAAGACTTTTATGACAAAATTTCAGTTCCATGTGGTGATCTGTGTGGTTCATTAAAAATAGCTTTCCACATTTCAAGGATTCAATACAGTTTGGAAGATGAGATTGGTACAGGGTCAGTCAGAATTTAATGTTAGCGTTTTATAGTATGTATGTATATATATATATATAAATGTATTTGTGTGTATATATACATACATGTATCTGTATTAATGACAGAGTTGTATAAAATCCAGAGCAACTCCCTATGTGTTGCTGCTTGGGGAATGCAAATAATTTGTAGGAAATAATATAAACTTTTTTACATCATCCTCCCCAGTCCCTGCACATGCACTCTGGGAACTGGACACTCCACAGATGGCTGTTTCTACCTGTGGGCTGGAGAAAAAGACAGATCAATTCTTTCAATTCTTCAGAGTATATTAGATCCATCAAGGCAGATTATATTTTACTGTACAGAGGAATATGACTGCTTCCTGCTTTTCTCCTGAGAGCAGAATATTATGGTGACCCACACATGAGGAGAAGAAAGCAGAAAGGTTAAAGTGCAGGTAACAGCATCCCTTAAATCTGCTGCCTGCAAGGGACCCTGACCAGAAGGAGAGCAACGGGACATCTGGGGAACTGCATCTCCCCATCCCAGCACCCTCATTCTGGACAGACACTGGATTGCAACGCATCAGACATGATGTGGCAGGACAATGGTGACAAACAATATTATTAAAAATGCTTTGCTTTTCTACAGTGTCTGCTGTGAGAGGGTCTTAAAGCACTTCATAGACATTATGGTATGAGCCCTCATAATGCCTCTGTGGAATAGGAAAGTGTTCACAATTATCATCACAGGTTGACCATGGGGAACTGAAGTGCTGGGGACCTGGCTGTGGATCATGACACCCAGCCCTGGGACAAATGTCCTTTCAGTGACAAACTCTGAGGAATAAGGGAAAAAAAATGATGTAAGAATACCTGTGTGTGCTGAAATGCCACTGCTCTAGCTACCAACCCCTTCCAGCACACAGAGCAAGCCAGGAACAAACTTATCATCCAGGGCATGGTGCCTTCCCAAAGAAATTAGCTGAAAATTGTCAGTGGTACAGTCCCTGCAGATTTGTCCTAGAAAGGCTTTTGATGGTTCTTGTGGGACACATCTGCTTAAAACTGTTGAGTGGGTGGAAAAGATGAGGAAATAGGGCTAAGATTTCTTTGGATGATTATTGCCCAGGTAGGACAGGTTAGCAGAGGGCCTGCGAGATTTGTCAGTCAGAATAAGAGAAGGCTCTGAGATCAAATGGCCTGGAGAACAGCACAGCATCTGCACGGGCTACTTGAGTGAAAATTTTCCATATTTGTATCTGGTCCAGTGGCTTCTTCGTTCACAAATGGAACGTTTAGACAAAGACTAGAGCTTGAGACAAACAGCTATGGAAGTAAAAAGAGAGGCGTGTTCACCTACCCATGGCTTTACATGGTCACCTCTGCTCCTCCAGCTCTGCCACCTGAACTCCTGGAGGCTGTAGGGTGGAGTCTTCTCTCCCAGTGTTCACATCTCCCTCTTTGCAGAAGGGAAGATCCTGGCTTTTCTTGGGCCATGAGAGAATGGAACAGCCACAGACCCTCAGCAAGGACTACCTCCCCACCGACCATGTGCATTTCTGTTCTCTTCACAAGAGTCACAAGCTTCGGTCTGTGGGAAAGTCAGCAAGGGCAATATTTTCACGTGGATTGCCTTCTGTGAAAAAATATCCAGTGACTGAGATGAGGAGCTTGGAGGTAGTCAGGGGAGAGGAGTGTCCATCAAGGGAAGGGGATGAGGTGTGAGCCTTTTCTCGCTCATCCCTCTCATGCCATGAACTGCCACCCTGATCCACAGACAATTCTGATCGTTTTCCAGAATGGTTTTGCGCAAGGCTGCATTGTAATGACCATCTGAAGCACTGAGATTCCTATATTCCTTTCCAGCTCAGTTTCCATCAAACAAAGCCCCAGTACGTCTCAAAGGCAGGGAGTCCTTTCTGAACACAGTCTCCACCAGGCAGGGCAGAAAAAAGCTCACGAACTAGGACCAGCAGCCCCTGGACAGTCTGGGAAAGAGAAAGGTCACATGGCCACCCCACTGAGACCTAACTCTAAATCCCAAAAGGTTAAGACGACATGCTCCTCCTGCACCAGAAGAACCTGGTGCTGAATCATAAGCCTCCACTCCAGACTCACCCTCACAACCTACAGTCATTGTTTGCTACAGGACCAACGTGTTAAGCTGGGAACGTCATTAAGGCCAGGAGGTGGGAGGTATTTGAGGGAAGGGAGAAGGCCAGAGCTACCTTAAATGAAGAGTCATGTAGGAAGAGACTCAGTGTGGGGATGCAGGACATGAAGAGAGAAGTGCTGTATGGAAATGTCTTCACAGCCTGAAGTCAGTCATCATGTCACCCAGCGGAGGGAACATGCCTGCCAGTTGGGTTGGCAGCACTGAGGTGTGTGTGCAGTGGGGGTTTCAGTGCACACCACGGATGGTGAGTGCTGGAGAGTGTCCAGCACTAACAGTTACAGCACTGGGTCTGGCTGGTCTTCAGAAAACCTCTGAGACCCTTTCCTGGCCACAGAAGTGTGTTTTAATATGAGTTAATTCTACAGAATTTGATAGGAACACAAATACAAGCGGAGAAAAAAAAAAAAAAAGGAAAAAAAAACCCAAAACAATAAATCAACAAAAAAAAACAAAGCAAAGCTCAATCTGGCTAGAAAGCCAAAGATAAACCCCTCACAAATTCTGGACCCACGAGTCTATGTTTTAAAGATTTTACAAATATACAATATCTAATTAGCATTATATCAGATATACAACATGCCCATTTATTATAATTATGCTGGTTATATAATTCATATGCATGAAATGTAACTGTCCTCATGGTTAGGATTGGCACTGAGTGGAGCTGGAATTTGGAAGGTTTTCTCGGGGGACTGTTACATGAGGAGAAAATGACGGAAAATTACCGACTTGCTTTTCGGTAGGCAGACACCCTCAGCTGTGTGCTTCTGCTAAGGGCCAGAAAAAGATTTGCTACATACAAAGTTCTAGGTTGTCACTGAGAGGAGAAAAGATGTTCAGAAACAGGCGAACTGGGCCAGTGGAAAATGCTATCAGGAAAATAAGCTTCTGGGGAGGAATCCAGGCTCAGTGAACCACACGGTAGCCTTGCAGGGGTCTCAGCAGAGCCAGGACTTCCCCCAGCACAGGTCAGCACTGCGAAGCTGAATGGATTCTGCTGCTTTAGGTTCAGCCGTGGCAAGAAG
>NW_008607873.1:22135-31741 GCF_000691845.1 Merops nubicus
GAAATCCCATTCTTCCTTCCTATTTACATGTTGGAGACACCAAGATACTAGAATGAGTGGAGAAAAGGGTCTAATAAGCAGTTCAGCATATTTGTGCTTATTGAACACATCAACCCCACTACTTCCTACACTGAGAGAGCAGGCGATTTGTAGGCACTAGTATATTTTTATCTTATGAGTATATTTAATATAAACTAAAATTTTATTTCTCAGCCAGGCTACTCTTGTCCCTAGATCTGGCAGTCCCCTAGGAAAGTCTGCCCTTGAATTCACTCCAAGGGTGAGGAAGAACAGCTGTATGGGTGCTGGCTGACACCGAGCAGTCTGGAGGTGACCCCAGCAGCCAGAAGCTTACCTACTTGCTACAAAAAGGCCAAACATGAGGGCTGGCACGAGAACCAGGGGAACAGGGCCCCTTCCTGCCAGGATGAGGTGCTGCATTTCCTCCTCCCTGTCTTGGGGCTGTATGAGACTGCTTCTACTTGTAGGAACTGAAAACTCCTAAATTCATAAAAACAATGAGATAACGGCGCTGAGCCCTTGGAAGGAGCCATCTACTACTATGGCTTTCTTTGACAGAAACTGATGCACGCCAGGAAATTTCCTCTATCACCCCTCGCTTGCTTGTTTGAGCTCCTCTTAAGTCACCAGTGAAGGGGTGGCTTTAAAAACAACCAGGTGGATGGGACTGTCAGAGAAGTCTCTTCAGACACTGAGTTATTAGAGGTTATCTTGGCCTATAAGGCCACTGCAGTGCGGGGTGCTGTGGGTACCCCAGTCCTTAATGAGTATCTACAATGCACGGGGTCATATCAAACAGTCACCTCTGTTTTGCTCGCTGTGCGGTAGTGGTGGTGGTGTCCTGGGATATAATGCAGTTGTTCCACCGTGTTGTGCCGTCGGGAGGCGAAAGCCTGGCGCTTGGCAGAGGTTGGGTTCATACCTAAGGTATTGTACAAGTTATTTGAGGCACTAGGATGGGAGTGCATTTTTGTCATCCTGTAGCGATCCAAGACGGGTGTTGATACAAAGACGTCTGTGTGTGACAATGCTCGTGACATAGACTGCTCGGGGTACCCCGACCGCTCCGGGGAGAGCAGGGGGTCTTGGGAGTGGAGGCGCTCTGCGGACAGAAGCTGCTCATCTGAGAGGATCCGTTCATAGGACATGCTAAACTCCTCAGGCATGATCCTCTCAGGAGACAGCACTCTGTCCTGGGACATGGCCCTGATGGGACGGCGAGGCCTGTCCCTGTGGTTGGTCTGTTGAGACATTTTGATGACGTTGATAGGGAGGGTGCCCCGGGCTGCCAGGTCAGGCAGGTGTCTCCTCCTCATGTAGTATTCATCAGCCTCTTTGTCAGCTGTGGGAAAGGAAAGGGAAGAGTTAAAAATGCCAGAGGGTTGTCCCACAGGGTGGAAAGGGGCTATGTACTGCACACAGCCTTGGAGCAGCCTCCTGGTGAGACCAGAGAGACCATCTGCCAGCAGCAGGGCTGGGTATGGCCGTCCATGTCAGGGTGCTGCCTGCCAGAGAGACATCATGGTCCGATGGTGGACAGAGAGAGTTATAACTGCATGCAGGGAGGTCTAAGTCCCTGTACAATGCATTACACCTTCCCATGCCATGACACAACAGACTCCATATGCTGCCAAGTCCAGACCGTAGTATCACATGACTTAGGCGACCAACGAGTTACAGAGAATTTATCAAATGTCACCTTCACAAAACACTTAGAAAGAAAGGACAGGGAGGGTGAGCTGAGACAACTTCCCCATTTGAGGAAACTCTTGTCTTGTTTCAGGCCTCGGATGTGGATGTGCTCTGGAATCCATGAGCAACCTCATCACATTTTTAATGACTCTTTTTGAATATTTGCAGATGTGATCACAGAACAGGTTTGGTGGGAATGGGATGCTCTCTCTGAGACACTGAATCATCTGCCTGTGGTTTCATTTTCCACTTTTCAACACACCTTGGCTGATATAATAGAATTTATCCCATGGAACCTTTCTTGTCCAGTTTTTTTTCTTCTGTGTCTTAACTTATCTCTTTGCTGCTCAGAAACTCAGCACACACCCACACCCACAATCATCTTTTTAGCTTTTAGACAAATGCCTCACACTCAGAGAGGATGTTGGCTACTGCAGAGGTAGCCTGATATAGCACTTTAATCCTACAGCAGCTGGAAGTATCTGATTCAACCAAACTGTCAGTTGAAGAAGCAACCCCATAATTCTTTCAGATTTAGAAAACCAACAACAGAAACACAAAAGATTTCTGGTAATCCCATCTGATGTTCATATGGCTTAAATTGGGGTCCTGGGATTACCTACCTGGAAGGAGAATTAGCCCTTGGGCTTCAAGCCCAGTACAGATTGTGAACTGTCATGAAGTGCCAGTGGCTGCAGAGGTATAAAGCACAGAACATCAGCCCCTCACCAGAAGTAAGTGGAAAAACACAACACAGGCCTCTGTGGGTCACTTTAAAGCTCAACACTGATCATCTACATGAGCCTTCTTTGTAATCTCTTTTTCTGAGAAGTCTTCTTGCTGTCTCCAAAAGTATCTCACATCCTTTCTGGTTCATCAGTGACCTCAGAAGCCCCCAGTGAGACCCATCCCAGACACCTAGCAGGCAGCCATCCTGTCCTGGAGAAGACAGCACAACAGCCACTGATGTGCAGGAAGGGGATTCCTCAAGCAAAGGTAAAACAGATTTCTTCACCTTCCAGAGAAAACAAAGTTTCTTGCAAAGCAACCTTATGGGAACAGCTGGGCAAAGAGACTACTGATTTGGGAACGCACATGCATGGCCCAATATGCTCTTTAACTACTAGTCTTGAGCCATGTGTTGCTGGGAAAAGAAGCATCTCAAACTCATCCTGGCCAGCTCCTGGGACCTGTCATAAAATTCCTTTGGAGAGTCTTTTAAAGACATCTGTCTTTTTTTAAGACACATCTGCACATCTTTTAAATCCTGACAGGGATGGTGACTTCATGACTTCCCTGAGCAGCCTGGGACAGGTCTCAACAACCCTTTCAGGGAAGAAGTTTTCTCTCATGTCCAACCTAAACCTTACCTGATGCAACTTGAGGATATTTCCTCTTGTTCTGTCACTTGTTCCTTGGGAGAAGAGACCAACCACCACCTGGCTCCAACTTCCTGTCTGGGAGTTGTTGAGAGCCAGAAGATCATTTCTGAACCCAGTCCTGCTGGCAACGCTAGTGTTGACACAAGCCAGGATGCCATTGGCCTTCTTGGCCACCTGGGCACACGCTGGCTCATCTTCAATCAGCTATTCAGCAGCAAGTGATGTAAGATAGGAAAGTATCCCATGGAGGAAGAGGGAAAATGTCACACGTATGGAGGTTCTAAGGATGTTTGAGTGATAAAAAGAGCAAGAGTCTGCTGCAAGACAGTCTGGGCAATCAGAAGGCAGGTGAGACAGATGATCCCATTTCCAATGATTAGGGTTTCTGTAGGCATTCAACAGATCTAATATTTAAAAATGGTGTGGAAATTTCCTGTTTCCTCTGACATAGCCTTAAGTCTATAGGTTTTGTGCACCACGCAATCTGAGAGATGAGGACAATTCATGGGTGTGCCATGAGCAGTGTGCTTCCAGAGGAAATGTCAATGCCTTATGATATGAAATTGGTGCTGACAATATCCTAGAAGTTTGCTCACAAGACAACAGTTACACATTGATGATTTAAGGTATTCAGCCAAACCCTGGAGTGCTGTAAGCGTCCTGTGCTGGATGATCTCACTCACTAATTTCCTCATCTCCTCTCCCCATATAAACAATGCTCTCTTCAATGTCCCCAAGACCCTGCTCCTCATGCTCTTGCAAATGGTCCATATAACCCAGAGGACTTGTGAGGAGGGTGGTTGATGCCTTTGTCTCCACATCCAAAAGTACAAGCTGAGAATGTGTGTGTGTTGAATTGCACAGCCTGTTGGCACCACCATTGCTGCCAACCTCTTCTTTACACCACTGAGGTATAGTACCCAGAGCTCTCCTGTACTGGCACGCTTGCTGCTGCTGAGACTTGCTATCCAGAGAATATATTGTAGGAATGAGTAAATTTTGCAATCAAAAATTTCTTGGAAGAGTATCTCACTGTAAATGTCAGACAGCAGCTCCCCTGGCCTAAAACTCTTGTGCCTTTAAAATTGCCTTCTAGGAAGCCTGAGAAGGACTGAGACAATTCCATACAGCCACAGTATTTTCAGACATTTTTATTCCATACTGTGGCCATAGACAGACTTGGACACAGTGTGCACAGGCATGAGGCTGGGTGCAGACCAGGAGCGATGCAATTAGCGTGCTGGCACTTGGCCTCTGCTCTGGATGAGAGAAGTTCCACTGGATTTGCCCAAATGACTCTAAATAGATGTAATTAAAGCAGAGAACATCCCAAATGGAGATGAACTTGGATGCTTACACCTGGCTGTGGCAACTGCTAGCAGGAGCTAAAGCAGCTTATATGAGGTTTGCAGTGGTCAAAGAGGCAGCAGAATCACATGTAGATGTTTGCAGAGCTATTCCAGGAACATTTTCAGAGGTAGACCAACTTCACATCTCCATCTCAAAGGAATCGATGCCAAAATGGCAGTTTCCCTGTGGACAACAAGCTGGTTTAAGCAGGCCCCAGACAAACATTTAACAGGCTGTTGCCTCTGAAAGGTGGTGTCAGCTGACAAGCGTTGCAGAACCAGTCCTGGAGAACGTAGCTCAAGGAGAGGCCAAGCGTGCTGCACCAGACGTGTGTCTGTGCCAAGGGAGAAGCTCAGCACAGCTCCGTAACCGCAGCGTTTCTGCACCCGGGGAAAGCCAGAAAACAAATACAGCTCCAGGCTTTTGAGACTGGAGGCACCAGGCTCTTCCCTCAGTGGGCAGGGCTGGGAACTGTAGACAGCTGGTTGCATAGTTTGTTAAAATCCAAATGTTGACAGGACCTGAAACCATCCGGTGTGATCCATCTCATCCTCTTTGCACCAGCAAGTTCCCAGGGATAGTGAGATTCTGATACTGCTGTACCCTATCTTTTCATTGATGCTCATATGATAACTGGCATTTGTAATTGTTCAATATAGAAGTTCTTGGGCAGAAACTGTCTTTCACTATCTCTCTCTGCTAACTGTGAGAAAAATAAGTGACCTTTAGCTGTCTGGCAAGCCTGAAGAAACCCAGACAAAAAGCTGAAACATGATTAAAAAAGTAATAACTTTTGTTTTACTTGAATAGAAGCATTATGTTTGTTCATGAGCATTTCACAATAGTCTTTTTTTTTTTTTCTTAGCCACGGCAGGGAATTCAGTAGAAACAATACGAAAATATGAAAAATAACAACCCAAATAATTCATTTGCAAAGCCCAACATTTAGCTATTACTTTTTCCATATTTTGTATTCCCTTCATCTGGAATAGGAAAATGGCATCACTGGCTTTTTACGAGAGAAGATCTGGGAGCTGGGTTCCTATTTTCTTTTGGCTTGGAAGAAGATTAGCTATAAGGAAGTGACTCAGTGATTCTAGAGGTGCTGAGCAAGCCCAGTGGGAGCATGGAGTGCTTAGCCCTTTTAGAGCTGAAACTGCTTATTTAGTTACTCAAACATACAATGTGAGGTTTGTCACATACAATCTGACATTTGTCAGATGATTTTTCAGAGGATTAACTTGGTCCCTTGCAAAGATGACTGAACTATATCTAGAACTGCCATTGATGGGTAAGTAGCTGGTATTTCCATTGCATTGTGCAGAGGTGCCTTCCTAGGGTTGAAGCTGCTGAAAACTTAAGGGGGTAAATGAACCCCACTCTAGCTAATGGCCAAAGACATCTAATGTTCTTAGATTTGTGTTGACTGAATGGGGACAGGGACACTACCTGTCCAGAGCATCAGAAGAACCTCAAGAGAAGGACACTGACTATGCTCAGCACATTCTCAAGGACATTTAACCTCGGCACCTTAACACTAGCCTATTTTTGTAATTTTAGACAACTATCTAGGAAATGCAGTGCTAGAGTTCAATACCTAGTCGCTTCTGCTGTGATCTACTGAGGGCCGTGTTGGACAGGTAGGGATCTGTCCTTTCTTCAACTGCTGGGCAAAATTTTCCATGACTGATGAGTCCAACTGCTAAGAGACCATTTGTTAACGTGTTGCTCAGTGCCTCAATGGCATTGCTTGGTGTGAGTGAGTTTATGCTCAGTGTGAGTCAGGTATTGTAGGAGTAGGAAGAGGAGACACACATTTCCAGCTGTTGGCTGTGGATGTGGTGGGAGATTCAGTTAACATTCATTGGTGGTATTTTTTTAATGTTTTAGTGAGATTCCTCAATAACTTTAACATGGAGCTCAAGGAGATTTCACTGAGCATCTCTGCACAATATGTAAAGCAATAAATGGATCACAGGCTAGAAGTCCTGACCATCCCCTGTGTCATAACAGGAGCAGCTATTGCTGCTGCTTCTGGTGGGAACGTCTCTAACATGTTCTCAATGATGGCAGAGCAGAGACCTCCCAGACTCTGAATAAGGAGTATGCATCCCAGGTAATCCCAAGCACTGCAAATCAATTACAAAAGAAGCAGCAGTATGCAGGGCTATTCAGAGGTTATGTTTTTTTGAGCCGAGAAATGAAAATAAATCATTGCCTCAAAACAGGGACATTTTAAAGCAGCAATATTACAATGCTGTGATTTCAAGGGTTTTTCAATATCAGATTTTATCATCAAGGCTGCTCAAGGACATGGGCACTTCATCACTGGAATGAAGCAAGGGTAAAATGGTTATGGTTGGGAGTGTGAGATCCAGAAGTTACCAAAGCTTATGGCAGAAGCAGAGTTGTGCACGTGGCACACTGAACAGGGAAGATGGCCAGGCTCCAATCACAAGGTACCTCCTCTCTGTTCTCTGACAATTAAGCACTTGCTTACTTTTAAGCACATCAAATGTATATGCCTTAATGTTAAGCATGTACATAAGTCCCATCTTGCAGTGCCAAGGAGTGGGCTGAGATTTTTATGTGCTACATTTCCATTCAATTTTCTCTTCTGAAAAGTCTTCCACAGAGCTTTCTTATGGATAGTCAAAGGGCTTCCCTGACACTTAATTTTGTGTGTGTCACTTAGCTGGCTAAATTGGGAATGCAGATTCTACATAGGCTAAGGAAAGCAGGATCTGCTCCTCATCCTTACCTACCTTCAGTGAAGCTATTGCAAATATAAACACATAAGTTATTTCTCTGAATTAAGTGGTCTGAATACATGGCTTCACCCAGAAAATGCTCATGGAAACACACATACTCTGAACCTACTGTCAGTCTGGAGAGAGCATTAGTCCACATAAACACTGCTTATTTCAGAATCCAACCAAAGCTGAAGCATTTGCCATCAGCAAAGGTGATGGGCTGGAGGACTGTGGGGAAGCTGGCAGAGCACTGCAACACATAAAACAGCAAGAACAGGGCAGTGAGCAACATGCTGAAATCTCAGAGACACTCAATGGATCAGTGCATGATGCAGGTCAGGACCGAATCCAGACACACAGCCCATGAAACATGGCAGATCACAGCACTGCTCAAGGCAGGCAGATGTGCTTCTACTGAAAAAGATGCTCCAAACCAGTTCAGCTGTTGGCCTAGGCTTGCCGCCTGGTTCCAGCTGCCCCCATGGGTAGGGAGATATCTGCTGTGGATGCACTGAGGTGAGCTCAGCCCATCTGAGGAGGCAGGATGGCTCATCTCCATTCCAGCAGAAAGAAAAGGGATTCTTGGATGACTCTATCAGGAGCAGGTACAAGATGAAGTAGTGGGAGGCAGCACAGCAAGGAGGTCAGTAAGCAAATAACCACATGTGCACTCACAGTAATGAAGTGACTCTTTTTCTATACTCTACCTTGATGGGAAGTGACAGCCAAGAGAATCATTACCGCACATGCCAACTTGGGCAGTACAATGACAGAGGGAAGAAGGTTATTGTCTTAAAATTGTGCCTACTCTGGCTTAGAAGCGAATGGGATACAAAGAAAATGAAATGATCTGACACCTACTTAGCCTCTTCAGAGAAGAATATTTACTTGGGTTTGTCTTGACGGCAGACTCATAGGATGGTGGGAGGTGAGAGAGGTTCTGGAAGGACCGGGAGAAGGACAGATCATAGGGTTCCGTGGCAGAAGTGAGGATGTTGTTCATTCGAGGCTTGTCTGCAAAAAAAAGAAAAGAAACAACAAAGAAAGGCATGTTTACAGCGTGCATCAAACGAAGCTGAGAGAGGCAAATCATTCCCACAGACTCTAGCAGGGAGAAGAGCTGTATCAGAGCCAGCCTCAGTGACAAGCTGTTGGGCATAATTCAAACTGGCATCAGGAGATCGGTGAAAAATGGATCCTGTGGTGTTGTTTCCTGGTCCACAGCCATTATGGAGAGAAGCAAACTGCTACCTCGAAAGCGCCTGGACCCACCAGCTGTCCTCACAGCAGGATGGTGGACTGTTAGCCACCTCACTTACCATGGAGGGCTGTGTCATGGTGCTGTGGACTGTCCCCACTGCAGCCTGCATGAGTTCAGGCAGCACCACCTACCCTTACCCCAGCAAGCTGTGCTTTTCCCACCCCCACAGACGTGGGAACGACTCTATGGGGTTATTTTAGCTGGGGATGAAAATCAAATTGCTTCCTCATTTGGAATCTGGAGACTTCTGGGCAGAGCCCATCCATGACCCCAGGGGTTCTGGTAGGCTCTAGACAAATCCATGCTTCCTCTGAACACAGGAATAGTTGAAGCAGAGCTGTGCGGTTCACATCTGGGTCTAGTCAGAAGACAAGGCAAGGTTTGGAGAGTTTTCTGAGGTAGGAAAGGTGTTGCCATCCCTGAGGGGTAGAGGATGCCCCTCTACTTATTTTCATTTTCTTGGTGATTGAAGGAGTCCCCAGCTACTGTCAAAATGCCCACTGTCAACACTGAGGGCACTGTCAACAGTGATTGGCACTGAGCCTAGAGGTTAAAATTCAAGTCCAGACAATCTGCAGAGTTATGAAATCATGGTCCTTTGCTGCAAGCTGGATTTCAAAATTCTGGAAATGGTCTTTCATCACCTCAGCCAAGGGACAGGGACCTACTGAATTGCATTTAGAACTGCCAGGTGTTCAGATATTAAAATAGGCATATACAAGAGTAATAAAAATAGCAGGAGTTTCAGTTATTAGAAGCAAAGCTTGAACAGACTACAGTGAGCTCTGTGGGAGCTTGCAGCAGGGCTGGGGTTGCATTAGCTGAGTCAAAATCCGATGGGATACACCCACAGGTACTGAGAGAGCTAGCAGATGAGATTGCTAAACCCCTCTCTATTATATTCCAAAAGTCATGGCAGTCTGGTGAAGTCCCCACTGACTGGAAAAGGGGAAACATAACCCCCATTTTCAAAAAGGGTAAGAAGGAAGAACCAGGGAACTATAGGCCAGTCAGTCTCACCTCTGTGCCCAGTAAGGTCATGGAGCAGATCCTCCTGGAGGCACTGCTGAGACAGAAGGCTAGTGAAGAGGTGATGGGCACAGTCAGCATGGCTTCACCTAGGGCAAATCATGCCTGACAAACCTGG
>NW_008607874.1:0-17998 GCF_000691845.1 Merops nubicus
GAGGGCGCGGAGGGGGACGATCGGTCCCGGGGCCTCGATGCACACCGAGCGCTGCCTGTGCCGGACGCCGCGCCGAGCGGGGAGTGGGTGCCCGGGGAGGCCGAGCCCCTTCGGCCAGCCGCAGGGAGAACCCGAGAATCAACACGCTTTTAATTTTCTAGTGCTATTCCAACAGCAACAGAAGTAGTTTTCACTTTTTTGTCCTACACGAAGAGTACTTGCAAGATTGGTTCAGTGGAGAAAATCCTCACAGGGATGGAGAAAGCTCACTTTCAAGTTTTGCCATTATGTGGATTCTGGCAATAAAGAGTAAGAGTAGTGCAGAAAAAAAACAGGCAGTAACTCAGTTTATACACTGTTGTCTCATCAATATGCTCTTACTATGCGTGACAAAAATTTCCATTTAGAAATCAATCTACAGATTGGGCCTTGTAGGCTAGCAATAGTTCTGTGTGCAGCTCAGAAAGCCACAAAATCAAGCTCTTATGTGCTTTGTTTTTAAAGCTGCTTCACCAAGTCTTTGTGAGGGAGCACAGTTCTCCTAGGTGCCATGTTCCCCCACAGCATCACAGCCACATACCAAACCCAAGATAAGAGTAAATACTACCTTTTTGTTAACTAAAGTTGGCTTACCTGTGAACCTCTTGAAGGGAGGGGAGCTGCAGAAAAACCAGATTCTCTAACAAGCCACCACCCTGAAGCATTATTTTTTTTTTTAATATCAATATATACAGACATATAAAACACCCAAATGGCATTACATCCATAACTGGTTTATTATCTAGTCTGAAGGAAACCTAACTCTGTTCTACTGAAACTGAGACACTGCCTCCTTCTCACCAGTTCAAGAAGTACCATGAGTTTTTGTATCTGCACCAGGAAGGCACCTTCCTACCTGACACAGCCTAGAGGTATCAAGAGACCCAAACCACAAACAGCCACACAAAGCATACTAGTTAGCCAGCAAACAAGGTACACACTTCAGCCTGAGATTACGGGTCAGCCTTTTAGCTGACCAGGCCACAGGTGCCACTGGGAAAGCAGCAGCAGACACCGCCACACCATGCTGCTTCTGATCCAAGGTGCAACACGGGCCAGCACTTGCGGTTTGGTTTTGTCACCCGCCCTGGTAAGACTGGGAGGTACACAATGCTTACAAGCATGAGCTGGATCCTGTGCACAACTGAACCAATAACCCCAGACTGAACCTGGAGGAGCATTAACTGCTCTTTAGTTAGAGCACTCGTAACTTGTCTTGTTGTAACACTTTTATAGTCATGAATGAGTTCTGTGGGCTACAAAATTCAGCTTTTGACAAAACTGAGTCCGTGTCATGTAAACTAAGCACATAGGAATCAGGAGTCTGTGAGAAATTCAACTATACATAGAAGGGTACACAGAATGTCTTAGATTGCTCAAAAAGTATTAATTTTCAAATTTAAAAGACTGAATAATAATTTTTTTTTTAAAATCAGCACAAAAAAAACAAAACAAAACAAAAAAAAACCCACTTTGCATAGCTGACCACATTTTGTTTCCAAGTTACATTTTTAATGAACGTAGGTGGTGGGGGGGAAAAAAGTGTCACTCTTAAATCCTAGAATTATTCTTCAAATCTGTAGTTTCATTGCACATTGAAAGTGACAAAAAATAGCTCAGCCTGCGTGGCTAGCTGACTATAGCCCTCTGATCACATCTCCATGGAAATGAGAGGTCAACTGATCAAAATTACTATACAAGAGGGGAAAGTTTGTTTTTCTGGCAAAAATAAGGTAAAGGATTTACAAGACTGACTTTGATCTGACCCATACTACCGTGAATATAGACATTAAAAAGCAGGCACTAGAAATCACTGGTTCCAACCAGCAAAAAATTAAAGAGCAAAAACATTTGTATGTATATGCGAGTATGTGCACAGGCACATTTCTCTGCATTTTGTATGATCTGGTTGATCTGACCTCTGTTTCTTTGCATAAGGCTCTGTAGGTAGCCTCAATGGCCCCTCTCAAATCAAGCTGTGGCCTAAGCACTGGAATAACTCTCTGGCCAGAAGCAACCAAAGACTTCTGGAGCCAGAAAGATTCCTGTACTTCATCATACCTCAGGAACAGGAACAAAAAGGCTGCTACCATATTTTCCAACAGGGCAAAATGTCTAAGGAGCCATGCGGGAAGAATAAGCAGTCGTTTGAAAACACCAGTGGTGTGTATGCACAGCCTTCCTTAGTCTTCTTTAAAGGCACATGAAAAACAAAGGAAAGGAATGAAGATGGACTATGAGAGAAACCAAATGAAGCCACAACTACGAGATGTTCCTTATTGAAAAAAACAAATACAGACACTAAAATTTTACAGCCTTGTTTTAATAAATCCTGAAAAATGCTGAAAATTGCACTGAACAACTTTACTTTTTTCTAGTTTCCTGTTAGCATATAATGATACAATAAACAGGATGGAAAAAAATTAGGTTTTAATGAAGCTTTCATTAAGCCCTATTATTAAAACCTTGACATGGCCTGTAAATTAAATAAAGGAGGGTGATAATCTGGGGTTTTTTTTCCATCTCCACTATGGTACCATATGTAAAACTGGTAAGGCCTTCAGTTCACTATAAATACCTAAAACCAAAAGACAACAGTTTGCATTAACTTTTATCCTGTGCCATAATGAATTAGTTCACTAGGGCCAATGTCTGTATTTAATCCTTTTTGTCCACCTATGTAATCTTGCTAGAGTTACTGGACCAAATGAGTGTAAAAATCTCGTATCACTTCCAGTTCCTTTACTTTGGCATCGTTCAAAAACAATGACTGGTCACTGTACAGTTTGCAGCATGAGAAAGTTTTAGATGTTTTCATTACCCTTCTGCAAAACGCATTGGTAAAATTCATCATCTGTAACACTATAAATGAATGTGTGAGTCTACACCTTGTGGTATGGAATGAAACAAGCTTTGTTCTCTACCTAGTTCAACTGCTGTGTATTCAGCAAACCTTACTAAAGCTTGCTGATGTCTACTGTATCACTATATGCAAACATATAAACTCAGATGTATATGCTTATCTTTGTGTTACTTTCCAAAATGGTAACTTCGATAGTATAGTAGAAAAACTATTAAGTGAATTTCCACCTTGAAGGGGAAAAAAACCCAAAACAAACCCAACGTAACATATTCAGTTACAAATTCATGCCACTTAACTAGGATGTGAAATAAATGATCCAGACTGGCATATTTTCCTATACTAATGCAATTATTCAAGTGTGCCTCAAAATTCAGGTCTTAATTCTAATTTAACACAATAAGTCTCATTTCACAGGTTGAGATGATTAACAGGGTCATCTGCAATCGTGTGCATGGAAGGAAAGAGATCAAAAGCCTAAACACTGCAAACTGAAAGTGTCCTTTTTCCGATGTTATCGGCTTTTCCATCTTGACTTCACCACACTATGATGCTTCAGCCCCCCGAAAGACATTGCTGATTCAAGTATGACCCTCTTTATAAGAAGTCCCGTGGGAGCAGAATTGTGTGGGAGATGACACAGAACAATCTGCGTGACATAAGGGAAACGGATGCAGTGAGTCGATGTACAGCGCCTTCATTTAGAGAGTGTACATGTGTGTGTATGATTTTTTTTTTAAAGGTAAAATGATATTGAAAGCCTATTTGCATATAACACACTTCAGAAGCACTTCTCACATGCAGCATAATACAGCGCAGATTCTATAAAAAGCCACTATGAATCGTTGTCTTCAAGGAAGGCTTCACTAAGATGTTTGGCTCTGGCAAAGGAAGAAAGGTTTCAGAGGCTTAAGCATTACAAGACATTAGGTTTCACGAAAACACATTTGGGAGACATTTAAAAATGTTTCAGACCTCAAAAAAATAAAGCAAACTGCGTAGTCTCATGCACTACAGGACTCACTTTATCAGGATTCCAGCATAGTACTACAAAACAAACAAAACATTACAAACACTTCCCTTTTGCGCTATGATGGTACCTAAAATCCCCAGCAGTCACGGATACACCATAAACAATTGGACAAAGCGCTGTGAAACCTGGCATAATCTTGACACTACTGACCATGACTGCACAAACATCTTCTTACACAGGGAACAGCAAGCAGACCAGGACCACTCAGAAGTGAGATTCACATCAAAGACTGGCAACTTCTCCTTTTTTACATGAAAGCTGGAACAATAGCACCAGAAGCCAATGCATTTCCATCAAACAGGAATGGATGGCAGAAGAAAAAGGAAAGGCATCTACTGCTAGGTTTCAGATGTTGTTGGTCAGAATGAGTTACTCTGTTTAGTCAAGGTTATGAAGCTGAGGTCACACTTCACAACGGCTGGTGTGCACAAGTAAAGGAGTCATTCTGGAAAAAAAAAATCCTATCTTACAGGAATACTTGTGGTAAAAATAAAAGAAAGAAAAAAAACCCAAATATTTACAGTGTCTCAGGTACTTCCTGAAATGGTATTCAAGTGAGTAATACTCTTCTGTCTTACTTTCTGCATTGTAATCCCAATGTTCACACAAGCATGAACAAAAGACATGCACCAGTGAATATATTAATCTTTGGAATTTATAGTATGCTATCAACGCAGAATTTACAAATAACCAAGCAGATAAAACGTCCATGCTTTTATACACACACGTATATCTGTACACACATTGCGGAAAAAGGTTCAAATAATAAAAATGAATCCCCAAATTAAAAAAAACCCTACTATTTTAGAGTTAGATTCCCAGATGCAGAACCTAAAGGCATTGACTTGGAAATTTAGGCAGATTAAGAGGACAGCTAGTGCACTAACTGCCCCTGCAGCAGGTACATCTGAGCCACGCATGCAGAGGCACCCTGCTACTACAGTTTACGGCCCTGCATATTAAAGTGACCTTGGGGGCTTTTTCAGCTGGTCTCTCTTTTCAAGCTGCAAGCTTTGGTGGTTCAGGTGCTACAACAAATGCAGTTCAGTTGCCCCAGCTATGGGGGCAGCAGTCCCTAGCTGAGGGAACAACTGGAGGTGGGGGGGAAGGCAGCTTCGACCACCCAAATTAAATCTAGTTTAATTCTTGAATCAAGACCAATACTGTTCTGGTATTTGGAAGTATAAAGTACATTGACTCAACTCTTCATAACTTCAGAAAACATTGCAGAAGAAAGCTACTAATACTTTAATATTCCACTTAGGGCAACACTAGCCTATTTATATATAAGCTTTTGCAACCTTAACCACTACTGGGATCTATAATTCCTTAGCAGGTTTCCCACATAAGTTTCATGTAGAGGTCAGACTAAATATTTCCTTTTACATTTGTAAATTTTCTTAGCTCCTAAATTAGTACTTTTGTTATTACAAGGATATTGTAAACACTGTGAGGGTAAAGTTTTGAAAACGGATGAAAAAGGTGATGAATAGCCAAGTATCTCTTTTGCAGTACTTAGTGAATTTTTTATACCTCAATAACAGCCTAACACTGTTTTTAAATAAATATGATCAACCTATCAAGCAAAACCAAGTAATCCTGGAACACACAGAACACAAATGAGTAACAACAGGACCTTCTCTGGTCTACTTAATTTATTTAGCGCTCTGCACTACTTTATTTGTACTCCTCCAAAAAACAGGTCTTAAATTCAATGTAAAAGTTAACTCTCAGACAATGAATCAGTTTGATCACCTACAGGAGATCCTGGCTTCCCTGAAGGCAACTGTAAAACCTGCATAAACACTGAGTGAGCTGAGAAAGGTTAAGTTCATCCCTCTGATAACATCACTGGTGTTAGTGGCACTGCAGTGGCTGGCACAGGATCTGACCCGCTATTCTGACCAAGACCAGGGCACAAACAAGAGGCCATGTTCAGAATCTGTATGTGCACCAGCACCAACAACAGAGCATGCTCCACACCTCAGAAACACACTGAAATGTATATACTTGGTATCTCTACACATGCTATGGAACAACTTCTAGCTACAGGTTTATTACATGGAATGGCAAGATGAAGAAGAGAAAAAAGCAGCAATGGCACTTGATCTAGAATTAAAATGACTTGAAAAAAATAGCAACTTTTTCCAACACTGTGCATAATGGCTGAGAAAAGCCTTTGAGAAAAGCTTAGTCACTCCTTTGCAACTTGAAGCTTTTTTCCTTTTATTCCAGGCTTAAACAAAGTTCAGTGGGGCATCAAACTGCCTCAGTTTTAAATTACAGTCTGTACTTTAAAATAGAATGCATGCACCACATGTTCCTGAAGCTAGAGGGTGGGAGCGTTATTCACTGAAAATTGAAGGCTTGTTGAGTCAATAATCTTCTTTCACAGAGTAACAATTTTCAGCTAAAATTTCTTGACCCAAACAAAGGAAAACAAGATCATTCAGTTATTTTACAACATTGTAGAAAAAAGAAAGTGGGAAAAAGGCACACCAGTCTTATCCTACTTGATGTAAAAACAATGGAAAATTTAATTCACAAGTATTACATGCTCACATTTCCTTCTTGTTCATACTCCCAAACAGGTACTTTCAGATGGAGACAAGAATAGAAACTAACAACTACAGGACAGAATTGCTATCATGTACTACATATGCAACTACCAACTGGCAACTGCATGTCTCCCAAGTACTACCAAGAATCCATTTACAGATTTTTTTCCCCCCTCCTCTCAAATCAGAAGCAATATTATGGTTTTTTTTTTTTTTTTTAAAGAAAAACACACACCTAATTTTAGATCAAGCTTTCTAATTTGATTACCTGAAAAGGATCCAACAATGATTAAAAAAAAAAAAGGGGGGGGGAAGAGGTGTTGCTGTACCACCTCTCTCCTTTAGTACTGATTTGTCCTTACCAGAGGGGCTACAATGGTAATTAATATTTACACTATGGTAGTGCCCCATAACTTTGATCATGATTAGGGCTTACTGGACTAAGCTCTGTATAAATGTCACCAGAGTCCCTTATCCCAGCAGTTTAAGATCTGAGAAGAGACATCTCCTGCTAACTTAACTCTCAACCACAGCTTCTCAAATAACACTGGAAGCTGTTTTCCTGGTATATTAAGACTTCAGCCATTAAAGGCATTTGTTCAGGGAGCACTGTTGTTCAACATAACTTTCCAAGCTACTTTGTATTCTACAGGTGAGACAGGGAATGTGGATTCCCAAACCACACTCACAGCCTGCACCTATCAAGATGCACCTGAAATGATGTTGTTCCATGAGCCAAGTATATCTAGCCTTGCGTTTAGTTCGTTACTAGTTCTCAGCAGAGGTCCTCTGCAATCTAATTTAGTACCCTCCTACTACCATGAAGAAGGTGTGTTGACCAGAGAAATGACTGTCCAGCACTCGAAACATCCTTTAGAGGCTCATTAAAATGAGGTAAAACAGTGAAAACAACAACTGTAAACCAGTTAACAAAATCAGGAAGGGACTGTTGCTGCACTGTTTTCCACAATACCAAGCATAATGAAAGCAGGCAACTGGCATTTGAGAAAGTTTATTGGTCACCATAACAAGCAGCAGTATGTATTATTTGAGGCCTAACACTTGAAGCTCATACAACTATAGATGTTGAGGAACCGTAATCAAACTTCTCAGGTCACAGCACTGCACAAGACAGAAGTGACGTTCTACCTCCACTGCAAGCTGCCTTTTTTTTTTTTTTTTTTTGCATAGAAACTGCTCTACTTCTGAAAGGACCCAGAGATGTGGTGCCCGGGGATGATGTGACCCTAAGTGATGTCATAGAATTAACCCACGAACTCAGAATTCCAAGTGATGCAGAATATCACTGATTACCTCAACTCCAGTTACAACCTTCCCCTCTCATCGCTGCATGACCACCAGCAAACACACGATGAACCTGAGCTAAGTTAAAGACTGGGGCCACCACTCCCCTGTGGTTTACAGCAAAGCAGCTGAGGGCTGCCGCAAGCCTACCCTCCCCACGGCCCACCAAGTTAAACAGCTCAGGGATGTAAACTGGCAGAAAACTTACCTTACAAAGTGAACTGTCACCTGTCTGGGGCTCTGCAACTGCTGCAGGGCCTGACTGAACACTGGCATCTGCTGTGCCACCATGCCTCAGCTGACAGGATGACAGCGCCTTAAACCCTTCCAGCAAGATCATCTAGTTTTTTAGGATGTGGCTAAGAATCAAAGCTGCTGGAGTCCCCACTGTCCCCTTTTCCACCACAGCTTTTGATTCCCATCTCCTCTACTGAGGTACCACTGATGCCTATGCAATTACAGTTATCCAGTCAAAAACTAACCCACAAATAGAGTGATTATTACTCTGCTGGTCCAGTTCCCCAAACCAAATCCATTAGCTAATCCTGGGAGTGACAGTGGAGGAGATGGGATGGCAAAGCCAGCACGCTATGGCGCACATGGCAGGACTGCAACCACTCTGGCTTACAACAGCTCAAGCACACACAACTTTACCTCTAGGGTGCAACAAGAAAAAAAAAAATAATAGCAGAAACCTGTGGTTCAAAAGAATGCCAACTTTGAGTAGGTCATTTGACCTCACACCTTAAACAAGCAAACCTGACAGTGGGCAAAGAACGGATTCTATTGAATTAAAACAAAGTAATAGTAAACCCACCAATGCCTATCTGAAATGACTTTCATACTCATGCCAATTAAAAAAAAAAATAAATTATGTTTTCTGCTCTTCATTCTATCAATACAGCTCAACATGAACATTTCCAAAATTATTCATTAAAGACAAAAAATAAAGGATTAGTCTTCATAGACACACAGAGGTTACTGCTGACTCAAGCTCCTTTACTGCCACAACAAATTTGCAGATATATCATTTGGCAGTTTTTTCCTTTAAGTCTGCTGTAGCTTTCTCACAACAGCAGAAATGTGTATTTTGCTACTGTTCTTTAAGTCTCAATGAATATATTCTGTAGTAGCTGTTCTCCAGACAATTTCATTCAGGCCTCTTCCCCTCTATCCCTCCTCTAATAGGGAACAGTTTCTGTTTACGACTTCCTTTCCTTCACAGAGAACCTAACTCCCATGTTTTCTCAAAAGCTTGAGGTTTCCTTCTAATTGTGACCCCAACAAAACTGCTTGGAGCACTATTCTGTGCAACTTTTCATTTGAGCTCCCAGTGACTCCACATGGTCAGAGACCCAAAGGTCAAACCCTCCAGATATCAGAGCAGTTAGGAGAAGGAAAGCAAGCATTGTATAGAATCTGACAGGCCATTAGAAGTGGCTAATAAAGCCATATTTTGTTTGTAGCCATTTGTTACCAGCCCACATTACAAATTTGTCCGCTTTGAACTTTATGGGAACATCCAAGCCAGGACTTTTATATACAATGTGTGAAGGAAACGGAACAACTATTGAGCTGTTTAGCTGCTCTTACTGTGACACAAACCTGCTGAAAAAAACTCCCCCGAAGGATGGCACAAACCAGCATTCACTGCTGCAGAAAGTGGTCAGCTCCTCTTCAAATTCATCAAAGGGAAACACCTTTTTTTTCAAAGCCACATCAGAGGACACCATTCACCATTTAGTATTACATCTCTTTTGTTGTTTTTAGATACTTGTATAAGCTTGCTATGTAGCTGTTGTAATTTTACACAATGCCCTTAAGAAATAAAAAGATAACAGGCAAGTTGTATAAATACCAGAATACCATGAAATAAAACATACCCAAATTTTGTTAGAAGTGTAATACCACTATCATTTCACTTCACTGTACAATGATAGCTTTCCAATTACCATTCTGAAGAACAGCACTACCTTGAAAACAAGCTTAAGAAGCCATATTTAGCACCCCAAAATAACACAATTTAGAACACTAAAAAAGGGATGAGACAAAGAATCATGGGGTTTCATAAGTAGTCTAAAACACAAGTCTCTTGCTCCAGGGAAAAACAATGTGTTCATATAGTCAAGACATCCATACCCCAAGCAAAGTTACAGTGAAGCATTTATCACATTCACCATACTTGGAATGTATGGACTGATCCTAATTTCTAAGACATTTTCCTTGGATGATGGGGAATTGACTCACACTACCAACCTTGCTGCCACAAACTGCACAGGGTTGCAGTTTTTAAATTTGAAGAACAAACCAAACCTTCAAAAAAACACACACACACAAAAAAAAACCAAAAAACCAAACCAGAACAAAAGACAAAACTACAATACCTCCCTCATTCCCCTCCATATCCAAACAGCAGGGATTTTATGTATATAGAGTGCTCCCTGGTTATGTATCAAATCTTTTCAGTAACGTCTCAATAACAGGATTTGGGAACAACTTATAATTTAAGCTATGTGGCCAAAAAAGTTAACATTCACTGTTAATACTACCAGCTTACTCATACCTAGAATAATAATGAGCTACTAAATATACCAAACACTCAGGGACACAGATAATACCCAATACTCTGCTTAGATATCATGATGATCGAGGTAGGACAGAGCATGGATTAAAAGTAGGACAATTGTTTAAGAACAAACTTAGGAAAATTAGGAGAATAATAATTGATAAATAACTTTCATTCTCTCCATCCTAATAAACACTGTTCATGGAACCTGGGGGGTGAAAAGTCCCTTTTAATATCACTGCTTTTTAAAGTACATGGTTGTTGCCAAAACAGTTCCATGTCTGCAGTAACTACTATTTATAAGGTAATTGCCAGCATTCATATTTGTTAACCTATTCAGACAAACCAGTATTTTCTAAAAAGGTCTCCTGAAAAACTGTCAAATTAATATTATGGTCAAAGCAAATGGTTACCTCTTCTCACACCAGTTTCTATAGTTTCTCCTGAGATGTGCATGACTCAAATGTCATGTAAAGAATTTGTGGCACATATACTCTCCTAGGTGCCAAAGATAAGACTTTAAAATGCTAAGGAGATCCATATTTTTAGAGATTGACAACAGTGTCATGTGCCAGAGGTAAAATATACAACATACCACCAGATTTCACAAATACATTTGGTGTCTTATTAATGTAAACTCTGTTTCAGAGATCCCTCTGCTAACTGCAAATGAGTATATACCCAGTGAACTGCAGGAAATACCCTAGATGCTTATGATAAATTATTCCAAGCCAGAGGTCACATAGTTTATAAAAAGTTCTCATCATTTAAGCTGAACATATTCTAGTTGGTTTAAATTCACGCTCTTTTACTACCAACAAACAAGAAAATCCCCAAACCATGAGGGGCACGCAGAGACAAGGCTAGGGAGTACTTTGTCAATCGTAGTGAAGTAAGAATTTCAGAAACACAAGTCGCTGCAGTGCCTTGGCAAATTATATTAATTTGTGCTGTTTCCCCAACAGCAGAATGCACAGAGCTCAGAAAAATTAATAAATGTTAGCCCAAAATAATCTCCTAGCCAAAAGATCAACGTAGTCCAACAAGTATCCCTGTCGTTCCCACTTCTACACTTCTGTATTAATATATAATATCAGAATTAACATGTCAATCTCATTACTGATGCTCAGAGTTTGGAGCAAACAACTCCTGGCGGCACTATTCTAAACCAGAATCTACAGAAATCCTTTGAAAAGGGCACAGAGAAAAGACTCTTCCCCACCAGATTGTTTTGTGCAAGTATGGAATTCTTAAAGTTAAAAAAAAAAAAAAATCAATCCATTTCCTCTATGCAAATACACATGTGCACAAGCAGAAAACATGCATGTGCATAAATGGTGCTTTTTTGAACCAAAACAAGCCTAAGCAAAGGCCACATATATACAAGCTCTCTGTTCTCATAAGATTTCTAAAAACAGTTTGTCATCAACCTTGTTCAATATTTCTTGTTTCAGTATTTCTCATACGCTCATCCTGGACACAACAAAATGCTACAAAAAGTGCTTTCATTTCAGAATACTGAAAAAAACATTTTCTTACTGGTAAGCTTGATGGTCTTTCTTGCTGGATTAGATTCAAGTCTTCATGGTTAGGCTTTCCTGGGGCCATAGGGGGTTGAGATCGGGTTCCATAGCCTTCCTGAGACATGTCCTGCAACAAGATTTGTAGCAGAATTATTAAGCTGACTCAGTCATTACAATTAAATGTTGTCAGTACAACAGCTCAGTGCCGATGATGAATTTTTTTGATCATTAGTTTTCACTAGTTAAAACATTCTTGATGGAAGTATCAAGCCCACACAGGTACCACTATGCCCTGCACGGTTTGTAAAGAAATCCAGGGAGCAGAGTGACATGCCAACAAGCACCAGGGAATCACACCACTGGAAGATGGGGAAAACATAACAACAAACCTGCTAAATAAATGACCCCTTTTTACTGTGGAAATGTAGCAAGCACGAAGTGGTCAAAACACTCATCCTACTCTCAGATGTATTCTCAAGCATTGCGATGAAGCACTGAGCCAGGTGGAAGACTGGACTTGAAAATAATCTCACTGTGTAATCAGACTCCTGTAACAACCCTGGATTTACCATCACTACTGCTGGCACAACTTCCAAACACTGGCTATCAGGTCATAGCACACAATGCAGTTGCTGCATCTGCTGGAGGCACATTGTGTCCAGTGGGTTAGAAGGAAAACGTATTCGATCAAGAGTAGCTCCAAACCCTGTACCAACAACCTGGGGATTTTCCTCCCTGTACAACCCCCCAAGCAGTCTTAGGTAAGGGCCTAGCACAACACCCACCATACAAGGGTGGGGGGAGCAACAAAGCGACCTCCCCCATGCCATCCCCTGTCCCGTCACACAAGTTCATTTCACACATGCAGATACTCAACCATTGCAAAGCCTTACATTTAGGCTTCATTTTAGCTACTGTAGCAGCTTCTACACCAACTTCTTCAGTGAAAACAACAGAAAGTGCAATACCGACCTCAGCAAGTGTAACTGGCAGGTAAAGTTGAAGAACCAGTTCCCAACTGCTAGAAAAGATCTCTCGCCATAAAGGTTTTTCTTTGTTGTTTTAAAATGCTTTAATTCTCTTCTCCCCCCTGCCCTGAGTTTACCACCAGTTCAGTTTGCTTCAGCCACCCTCACACGTTCAGTTTTGACAGGTAACTGAAAGCACACACATGCTCCTGGTGCAAAGAGGCAGGGGAAGCTGTCCTCTGCCCCACCCCACCACAGCCTGAACATCACCTTGCTGCTGCTCCTTAGAAAGGGCTGTTCAGACACCCGAGTGTCAATAATCATCAACAGTTATTGTTCATGCACAGACCCTGTGAGGCAGCTGGCTTGTAGAGCCGGAAAGCTTTCTGTCTGTTTTTAGCCCAGCTCCTGACAGAGGAAAATTTGTTCAGAACCGTACCGTTTCCATCCAGCCCCTTCCATCACTTTGGACTCTTCTCATATTATTTTAGGGGATGTGGAAAATTCAGCAGGGCTAATAAAACAAACCTCAGCAAACCTGATATGATGTAAACCCAGCAATAAACGATCCTATCCCTAAGCCTGTGCCGAGTAAAATCAAGAAACACTTAAAAGGCCAGCACTTCAATGTTGTTACCAGCAGAGGGTAACAATTAGGCTTAAGGGCGACAAAGGCTGATGGCTGAATGATTATTATCCCCTGTGACCCCCCGCGATCCCCCCCGCCCAGATTTCCACTTGTCACACAGCTCTCCTGCTGCGCACACCAGCAGGTTCCTGTGGATTAACAGTGAGGTTTAAAATCAACAAATGGCACAAGGCCTCCATTCAGCAGCCTTCACCCCAGTACAAAGGAGCAGAAAGGTGCAGGACAGCTTCACAATAGGCAAACAAATGAGCAAACCTCTGCTTTCCTTTTTATTTAAAACTGCACACGCACCCCCCCCCACGCACACGCACGCCAGGGGTTGCCACTGCGTAGGCATCTGTAATGAACCCAGCAGCCCCAGACTCCAACTTCCAGTTCAGCACTCCCCTCTGGCCTCCCTAATTCTTAAAAAAAAAACCACCAAATAAAAACCACTTGTTAAAACAACAACAACAAACCACCACCGAGAAACACCAAGAGTGGTGAAAAAGGATAAATGGAATATGCAATTTAGGAGATGTTCATTTTGGAAACACAATTGTTCCTTTTCCCAAACAGACGCTACAGGATTTTGCTGGGAAGCAAAACATGTTTTACATTTTGAAAAATCACGAGCCATTACAAATTACCAAGCACTTTTTTTTTTTTTCCCCCCGACATGTTTGCAAGATTTTAACCTTGCTTCCTACTGAAATTTCCAAGGGGACCTGTCAGGAGAGGGAAGAGACAACACGCCTTCTCAGGAGAAATACTGCATGTTGAATGGAATTTACTTTTACCTGGGTATTTGAACACTATCTATGAAATGTCTTTCCACGCACTGAAGAGCACATTAAAACCCCCAGATATGACACCCTTTGTATTATTAAATGCACCATTTTCATAGTGCTTTCCTTTCTGACTGTGGAAAAAATCAAATCCATTTGCTCCGTTATGGATGAGGTTTGGAAACAAATACTGCAGGCATCCATGTGTGTTACGAGGCCAGTACCTGTGCGCTCCAAATGGAATTGGGACCCCATGTTTATAATCTTCATAAAGCCATTTAGATACTTGTATCACTCGGAACTTGGAAAGCAGCTCTGGAGAAGTAAAGAATCAGTTTGCTCTCAGTAAGTTGCAGGCATGGGAATCTCCCAGATGAAATACGCATGGGGCTGTGTGTATAATTTTATGTGTTTATACATATGCATTGTCCAATAAAAACAGTCCATTTACATACTAAACATAAAGATGATTAAATAGCATATTTCACTAAGAGTTTGACTTTATAACCAAAATATTGCTTAGTATGATCTTCCATGAAAAACAGAGGAGAGAAAATCCCTACTGCCTTTTTTCAGTTCTGCATTGGGAAATTTTGTTAACATACAGGGTATAACAGGAGAGATACAGCAGATTTTTAGAGTAATAAAAGAAATAAGGAGAGAAGTATAAGGGTAAATTGTCTATCACTGAAGAAATGCATGGAATTGGCAGTTCACAGTTTTGAAAGGTCATTTCTCTTTCTAGCATCTCAGAATGGATTTATCGGGGTCTGAACAGAGGGAACATAAGGGGAAGAGGAACACATTACCATGTGTTGTGCTACAGTCATGGCTGGAGAGTCCTCCCCTAGCCCTGGGGCTCAGTCTTCTGGGAGACTAGATTTTTTTTTTTTTTTTTTTTCCTCCTTCTTTTGACTCCCAATATTTCATCCATCAATGACATCAGCTTTCAAAGCAAAGCTTATGATTTTTTATGAATCACAGAAAATCCTTCCTCCCATAGAAAAGTAACAAGTGTGTAAGAGAAATCCAGGGGTTTATAAACAGAAGGCTACAAGTTTCCACTCAGAATTTTCCAACCTGGCACAAAACCAAACATATCATAGCTGTTATAACACAAACTGTCAACAAAGTTGTAAAATAACTGAAAGCAGGGTTTCCCCATCAGATTTTAAACAAGGCACAGGGACAAATAATCAGCGAGTCATAAACATACACTCAAAATGGCTAAGTCTATACTTTTTAGACTTTTCAAAAAATATTTACGCTGTGAAACAGACAAAAAAGGGACTATACCTTATACACCACATCATGTACTTAAACACTATGTACACTATATCCAACACTATGCACAACCTAAAACCTATGTATTGGCTAAGCTGTTCAGAAATCAATCCATATACATTTATTATATTTGGGCAATAATAACAAGAAGCAGTTGCTTATCCACAGAGTCAGACCTATTTATTTACCTCCTGTTCACATATACTTTTAGCTTGGCTCTGCAAATTGTGGTCCATGGGGCTCAAGACTGGTGTAACCTGAGGAACAAGGGAGGCATCAGGGTCATTTTCTTCCCTCTTATTCTCTGTTGCTCTATTAATTTTATAAACTTTCGAAGTCTCTTAATTCTGGTGTGAGATTTCACTAACACAGAGTTTTACAGTGACCAAGTGAGCCAATGTACCAGCCTGCTAAGAAGTCAAAGACCCCTTTTCCTGCCTCCCACAATTTTTGCAGCTGAACACACTCCCGCTCCCCTTATTTTGTGTTAGTGGTCTTTATTAGACCACTTTGTGAAATAGCGTAACTTAAAACTTGCCAGAAAAGCAACCCCTTTCCCCCAGCTTTATCATGGATAAAGAGCTGGCCTGGGGAAGGGCTGGGTGAGCAAAGAGAGGAAGACAGCTTCCCTCTTTCGGCTTCAGTTGGCCACAAGCCCAGCTCCTCCAGCCCCCAAACTGCAGCCCAAGTCAACTGCACTGCAACCACTTTGGAGTGGGTCACAGAGAGATCACCTGCTTCCTACTCATCAGTCTCATGCTTTCATTCTGTGGCTGGACCCAGGTTAAAACAAGCAAGTCTGTCTACATTCACACGTTCTCTGCAAACCTGAATGAACACAGTGCTGCTAAGGCTTGAAACTGTGTAGATGAAATGCACATTTGTTTTAAGTTCTGCTGGAGAAGATAAGATCTCATTATTAAATAGTTTAAATTATTTTTAATGGAAAATGAAAGCATAGTGAAAACATTAATGTTTGGGGGAAAACCACATTTAAAGAAGGGCTGGGTGAGAAATATCATTCAGGCTTCATCCACTTCTACTGCAGCAAATTTCAGAGGATAACATGACCACCCAGGAAGATAAGTACTAGCATGGTTAAACAGAAGGAAAATAATTTATGGAAAATAATACACTAGACTTAAATTTCAAAAACTTCTTAAAAACTATTTTAGCTCATGTTCTTGATACAGTTGATCTTTCAAAGACTTCAAGTGTTAGCGCAGTGAATTCTACAGCAACGTAACACCAGCAGAACTGAAAGCCAATGGCGTTTGGTGTTTTGGTTCCCCACCCCACCCCACCCCAAGACCACTGGAGAATGGAAGTCAGGACCCAGCACAGCAGCCAAGAGAACCGCACAGCCCTACAATACAAGATTATTTTACTTGTCTCTGAAGGGATAATGTGGAACAGAAAGAAAGCAAGTGATATGCTAGGAGCTATGGAAGAAATTCCTTGTTAACACTTAACCAAGTACCTGTTTGTTCATTGAAGATAAATATATATCACCACATTTTCCCTCTTTCACCTTCTGCAGCAAAAAGCTACAATACAAACAACAAAAAAATTACTTACCAGAATGGTGACATGTCCCTATACAGTCAACTTCTAGCTCAACCCTAATATCTAACATGTCATCTCACAGATTTTATACTCTGACAGCATAAAACTGACAACAAGGGACAGTCAACCTGTTAGAGGAATACTGTAGGTAAGGCTGCACTCAGAAAAAAAATGTTATGCCCAGAGGGCCCGGGCAACACCAAGTCTCATGCAAGCAGCCAACAGAATGCAGCCCTGTGGGAAGAGATCCACTCAGGACAAAAGAGCAGAGCAGTGTGCTTGAATCCTGAGCAGATGGTCTGCAGAGGTCCTGCAGGATGTAGATGGACTTCTGCAGAAGATCCTGGGTCAAGAAGAATTGCATCTATAGATGTATCTTGAATTTTATGAATCAGAAACAGAAAAAGCAAACAAAAAGAACTGCTAAAGCCTTGAAGAAGAGGAAACTGGTATCTAGCAGCTGGAAAGCATTGTGCACAGACCAGCAAGCAGGTCTCTTACTGCAGAGAGAGAGCAGGTGATTGCAGAAAAAATTGTTTTGTAGGTCCACCTGTTACACCAAAAAAAAAAAAAAAGAATGCTAACCAGCAGAGGTAGATTACCAATGCAGCCTGGCAATCCTCTTAAACATGCTAGTCTGTGTTTACATGATGAAGTGAATAAACCCTGCTCATAACCAGAATACATAAATCGTTTCAAGCCAACCCCCTACTACCACCACCACCACAAAAACTGAGTGGAGACAAGGAAAGCAGCTGTCCTGAAGTATGGCAAGCAACAGGCTGGCATTTACCTAAACATGCTGATGTTATTTGTTGACTGTTGCTTCAGTGGGGCTGGCAAGCAGCCATTGCTCTTTCAGGTGGCTATCCTTTCCCTA
>NW_008607874.1:18029-31574 GCF_000691845.1 Merops nubicus
GTATTGTGTCCTCAGGAACAAAAATGATACTTTGCCCTAATTAATTTGGTCTTCATTTTCATTACAGGTATGAGAGGGAGACAAGAGTTTCAGTGAGTGATAAAGTAAAATAGTCCTTTCCTTTTCCAAGAGGAGATAGCTCATCCAGAAATCATATCTAACTTGTCAGATAAAAATCCTACCATGAACCTGGAGAAATCTGGAAAACCTACCAGTTTGGACACCTCAGGTGTAGAGCAGTCACTGTCAGTGAGACATTGCATCTTCTTCAGGGTTATTAATACTTTCCCCTCCAAGATCTCTGCAGCTTCATTCTAGGACTTAGTATTTCCTAGGTATTTTTTCCGTAAGCTAATTTTTTTTAAAAAGCTTACAATGGGAACACCATTTTTTCGCTTCAGGATGACAGTTATCACATAATTATATCCAAGTCAAGTCTTAAGATGTCAGAGGAGGAAGGAAAAAACATACTTTGCATAGAAGGCAGCAGTTGATGCAAAAAATAGTTAACATTGGTAAGAAAATATCTTACTGAAGCTTAGTCCATCAAAACTCTCAGGAAGTTATTAGAAACTCAGAATACCTAACTATGAAAGGCTTTCCCCTGCAGATTAGACTGAAAGCATTTTAAATGCAGATAGGGTCAAAAAAGCACACCACATCTTGCATGAAGAACACTGTTTGGACAGGGCAGCTTCTAGTCACCTACCAGGTAATCTGAACCAACTAACAGGAGAGAAGTGTGTCTCTTCCTAAAAGCCCTAGTCCATTTTCACATGTGCCTTGTCTCTGTGGCCTCCAGAAGCCACATTAAGCAAGTGATGCAGGAAGAACTCCAAGATGAAATTGTTCTCAGAAACCCTTATCATGCTATTCTCTCTCTGCCACTATTGTGTTCCATGGATCACAGAACATATCAATAGTGGCTTTAATCAGAAACAAGACATTTCTTCTAGTTTTCTTCTCTCATACGTGTAACATGCCACAAAAAAAAAAATAGGCGAGTTTGATGTTTGTATTAAAATGTGAATGTTGCACATTGCACAGCCTGATAAACAGCTGTCAGTTCTTCATTTACAGGCAAAAAAGGTAGCTCTCTTTTGTTCTACAGACAAAGTTCCAGTGTGAATGGAGAGATGAGAGAGAACCAGAAGAGATCATCTGAGAAATACAACTTGGAAATCAGGGGTAAATCAAGCATTTTATTTCCATGAATTTTCCTGTTTTTATAGAGCTTTTTGCACTTTTCCTAAAAAACCCTACAAGGCTGGGCAGTCCAGCCATGACTTCATTTTCTACACCCACTCCATCCTTTTGGTGAAGAAGGCTATATTTAGAGAGATGAAACACCAAACCAAAAAAAAAAGCCCTAGCAGGTTTTACATGCCCTGTTCTTTATATTCACTTGGGACAGACTTGCACATTAATGTGATGACTTACAGATTGTGTGCCATCCAGCATCTTGCCCAGCCACACTAGTCCTTCCCAAAACACTGGGAAGAATGCATCTCTTCAGCAAACCCAAGACACAGAGCTGGGCTGAAAAATGGCTCTGCATGCTGAGCAGCAGCTAAACCCAACGAAACACAGGAGAGGGGCAGTACTGAAAACCTGTCATTTCTTTTAACTCAGCTGCTGCAGAAGCAAGGAGCCGGGTGGCTCCATGCCCCAGAGGGGAGCAGCCTGCCCCAGACTGCCTGCTGTTGCTGCTGAGGAAGCTCTCCCAAGCATACGGCTCGCTGGCAGAAATGAGGTCAGAGCACTGCCCGCAGCTTACAGCAGAGCTGAAAGCCTGAAGCCAGCTTACAGAATAAAGAGAAAAGCTGCACCAAGAGCAGCTGCTACCTCTAGGCTAATCAAGATAGGTACCCAAGGACGAGACTTCCTCTTTTGAGACCAGGAAACATTTCTTTGGCATTTTCTTAGGGGCATGTCTGTAATTGTGCTTCAAGGTAGAAGCCAGGACTCCATCTAAAGGCTCATGAAAACCCACAAGTTTGTGAGGAAGGGTTTCAAGCAACACCCAAAACATCACTGAGGCCACATAAAAAAGCCCAGAATGATGAGGTTTGTTTTGTGGGTTTGTTTCTTCCTCTCCCCTCGATATAAAGCTATACTATGTTATAGACAACATTTATATCACAGTCCAGTGGCATCTGTTAACTTATTCCAAATACTCCACCATGGAGGTCTCCTAAAAGAAATGTCTGAAGTGAGGTTTACCTACTATTTTATCAACAGCAGAATCATAGGAGAAGGAAACGAAGCTCAGATACAAAGAAGTCTGTAATAGTTTTGGTAAAGGAGGTTCTCAGTTGGGTTTCTACTGTTTTGCTTAATTTAATTTTTCGGTATGTGAGAGGGTTAGTGTGGTAAATTTGGGGCTACTGGAGGTAGAGGATTAGTGGCATCACCATCCTTTCTTTCTCTGCAGTCTGAAGACTGAGTATCTGCACAATAACATTTAAATCCAGACACTGTGTGGAAAAATATCTCTGTCCAAGGAGTGGAAAGAGAAGAGTAACCTACAGAAAGACAACAATCATTTCAAGAAGGAAGCACCAACCAGAAGAAGCAATTCAATGGACTGCACAATGTCACAGTTTAAACCCACAGCAGCAAACATTTTCTTTATTCTTGGAGGTAGGAAAGGCTTCACCATTAACAGCACAGCCACAATTTTTTTCAAAAGAAAGTATTCCCAGCTGGGCTGGTGTTGGGAGTGGTGGGAGGAGGGTATAGGGGAGTGGAGAACAAGTGAGAGAAGTTATGAAAATTTAGAACTCTGTGACCAGACTACTGACTACTGTTTAATAGAGCAATGAAAAAACACAATGACTTTTCATTAAAAGTTGGTAAACGATTGCTACGTAGTAAAACAACAATAAACCTCTCCTTTTTTGTGAGGGTGAAGAAGCATCTTCATGAGTTCTGTAGGCAGACACCCAAACACCAAACACATGGCTAGTTAACGTTCTACCTAAAAACATGCATGTGGAAGGTACTTGGCAATCAAGGTGAAGCACGAGGAAGACCTGAAGAGAGAGGCTGTGATCTTGCAGAGCTTGATTTATTAAGGCATAGCTCACCAAGATGAGCCATTCTCCTCTCCCGCAACAAAAACACCAAGCAGTTTTGTCAACATGTAAACTTGTTTTTTAAGTGGTATCTTATTTACTTTGATTTGCTACTGCATTGTTGTCCGTATCTGATTGCAACAACTAAAACACCCTCTCAGCTGCATGCTCCAAAATCTATTCTAAATCCTACTACAGTAGGGGAGAAATGCAGTAAAAGAGAAATATGGGAAAGGATAATGAATACATATAAAATATATGCTGACCTATATTCAGATAATACATTGACTCAACAAAGTCTCAATTCAAAATACAGAAAATAAAACTAAATATATGTACACTGAACCTCTTCAATTATTAAAGAAAATACGGACAGCCAAAAAAATAAAGTGGTAAATTTTATGGCAGGAAATATTAACAAACTTATTTTCCCTACCTCTGACGAAAATAGCGTGTTAATTTAAAGGCCATAAGAGAATACTGCTGCATTGCAACTGGCCATGACTTGTAATTTACAAGACCACAGAAATTTAATATATACTGCTCATACAAAACTAAGAACCCGAGAACAAAACAAAACCCTACCACTCAGATTTATTAGTACCTTTCAAACTTTACAACTTTATCACTAAATTCACAGTACTATAGTATTTGCATTTTAATTTTTTTCTTAAAACAGGATTTGTGCGTTTATATTCTGAAACATTTGGATAGACCACTTTGTCTACAAACAGCCATAAGATTAATGGATCATAAAGTAAATTACCATTACACGGTCAAGTACCTTTTGCTAAACCCACTATTCTGTTTAACTTAGTTCTGAATTTCAAAGGTATGGATGAAATTATTAATTCTGCTCTCAGAGTAACAATGAAAAAAATCACCATTGAGTAAGGAGGACAGTGGTAAGTGGAATAACAGCAGTTATGATCACTAATCTGTTAAAACAAAATAGTTTTTATCAACCTGAATTCCAACAGTTTTACTATCAAGTTAATTAATAGACTCTTACACTAATATCTAAATGCCAAGTAATTAATGGCACTGAACTATGGCTTTGTCTTTGCTCTTGTAGAGTTATTTTATAAAGCAAATGCAATTCTATCACTTCGCTGATTTAATGCAGGCTTTGTGAGGTTAATATTCCCAGGCAATCGCAAAATAAAGAACTGCTTTAATTAACCTTCTGTGATTTAAATACTGAGAGAAATAAGAGTTTAGAAACTTTAAACAATAACACCATCATAACAGGAATGATAATAAATTGTGGATCAAGGCCAAACTACTGATTTAAGAACTTTGAGAAATACGCTTGAAAACATCTCTCTTGCAGTATTTCTAAACGCATTAAAAACTTTTCTCTAGACATAACATACACAATCCACAATAGATCTTATGTATTTTTTATAGTTGAGATGAAAAATATTTCCTTTCAGGATTATTTACTTATATAAACACTGACATTTTTGTTTTAAAATAAAATGCCTCCCCATCCCCACCTTGTGCACCAGAATGCTTTGCAAAGAATTTTGTTACAGACATGAGACTCTGACCACTGTATCTACAAACTGCATGTAGCTGACCACTTAAAAATAAAGGAACAAAATAGGATTTCCCCTTTCCCCCGTCTAAATTTTCTCTTTTCAATGTAGCTGAAAAGGAGACTTATTGCCGGTTTATGATATTGTACTAAAATGAAGTTAGCATGCATTTAAAAAAAAAAAAAAAAAAAAATCAGGACTCAGGCATCTCTGCATTACTCATCTTACAAGCACAAGAGCTGTGATGTGTCTGCTAGGTTTAGAATGATACAAAAACACAGGAATGAAAATTAAAAAAACAGCAGGGCACAGGTGGTCATAAACATTCCTGCCAAACAGGTTTGCAGTGTGCTCTGACCCATCTCCTCTGACTATCCAGCCAGATACCATCAAATCCCCATCAGCAGCAGGTGCCTGAAGAAGTGTACTTGCTGCTTTCTCAGAAGAAAGCCGACCTTCAAAATGTCTCCTTCAGACTGCGAATGGAAAAGCCGACTTCCAGCAGAAAATCATTAATAGATGAACACAACAAAAGAACACACAGACTGGGGAAATATTTAACTACAGCGAGGGAACTTTTAAACGGAAGGTGCCATACAATTGTTAAGACAACACAGAGGCAAACAAATACTTTCACTGACAGCCTTTTGGAAGATTATAGACAGAAGAATAAACAGGCTTGCTACATTTTATACGTAAACAGTAATACTACGTTGCAAGATAAAATACTTCTTTCCCAGTAACAAAGACGGGTATGTGTAAGGGGTAATTATACACACTAACTTTAAAGGCTTCAGACCTCACAGACTGAAGTTGATTTTTATTTGGCTACATTGATCACTATGTCTGTAAGCGTTCACTTTAAAACAAGAAGGCTGAGAAAGTCTTCTTAAAATCTGAATGTAGTTTTTTGGGTGTAGTCAAAATGCTTTCAACAAAAATAAGGCTGAGCTGTTGTGAGTGCTGCTCTGTGCTATGCCCTCAATTTTGTGTTTGTGCTCAGGTGTGAGTTTACAGACAATTATCTTTGCTTTTTCTGCCTGAATCTATTCCTGTTAGCTACTTGGCTCTGAGAAGATCATTCTCCAAGTCTGACAAGCTAGCACCTATTATAATCTTATAAATACAGGTATAATTCTCAGAGGGAAAAGGAGAAAGGTTTGACACTTTTCCTGGAATGATATAGGCAATGCTAAGCAAACAGAACATTCCTCAAATGCACAATAATCAGCTATTCCCACTACTGGGAAAAGATGCAGCACAACAGGAGTCATGGTTTCACTGAACTCCTGAGCTAAGTAACCTCCACCACACAGATAAATAGCCACATGCTTAACACTCTACTCGCTGTTATAACAGCATTATGATTATGAAATAAGACTTTGTAAAAAAGAAATCTGAAAGGCAAACACTTTAATCAGTTAAGTGTTCACTGAACCTACATAGGTTCAAAAACCACTTGCCCTTCCTGAAAACATCATGTGCTTAAGGAAGGCTCAAAAAGGATAAATCAGTTTTATGCACAAGCTCAATATGGTTTCCAAGCATTTCAACAGCTTGTTTGGTTTTAAGTTGCCTCAGTGTTCAGCAAGGTACGGCGTCAGCTGCCTTTCACGGGTGCTGGTCACTGGTGGCTTGTCTGGAAGCCAGGATTTAAGTCATGGTATGCAAGTTTGGAAGTCGGTTGCTGAAAGCATGCTCCACTTCCCTCCTTGTTCCAAGTCCAGCCGAGCTTTATTACAGATGCAGAACACCAAGATTGCACTCTGTCTTTTGTTATCTATCTGATCTCTCCAAAGTAGGTTCACAACAAAAGGTGCAGCGTACCAAAACAGACACCTTCATACAAAGTTATACTGTTGTTTTTTCTTGTCTGTAGTTTCAGGTCCCACAGCAAGGAGGCTGACTGGAGAAGCTGGCAGAAGTATGTATGAGAAATTCCGACCAGGTGCTTTCTTGTTAAGCACCTACATACATCTTGTTAAGCTTACTACATACAACCAGCCTTGATTTCTAAAAGCCAACCAACAAGCACACCTTAGAAGCAGAAGTTCTTACTGCTATGAATTTGGGGTTGAACATTTTAAAGGAATCACTTCTTCCTTGTACCTCTTCACCCTGGAAAGACAATAACTGCTTTCAAGCTAAAACCAAGCCCAGCATTTCAAGTGTGAATATACACTGAGCACCAGGCACCTCTGTTGCTGAGACGATGGAAGCCGTGAAGGATTTATGGTACACAACGAGTAGTGGTGTCAGCCACTGCTGATGATGGCAGGCAACAATCTCTTCTGAATATGAAATTTGATTATGAGTTCTCATATAACTGTAATAGCCAACTTCTACAAAGAATGCTTTCCTATATGCCTGGCAGCAAATGTCAGATTAACATACAAGCTTGTTCTTTCCCAGATTTCCTGTGGCTCATAACACAACAAATATTAAGTTCAACCACTCATCTAGTGGTAGAGGATTACAGACACAAAATTTAAAAGGACAGAAGGACAAATGTTTTTTATTACAACTTTAAGCCGTGGGCAGCTATATGTTACTTCTTAAAGAAGTTTAAATTAAATTCTGCAAGATTTGAGACTAAACTACAGTGCAGTCAACTTCTAATTCTGTGCCAGTTTCTAGCAACTTAAGCGTGAAGATTTTATTAAAAAGAATAATTGTTTTGAGTTACAAAGATTTGGACTCATTGAGGATTGTCTATTACTTACTAATGAATTTTGTATTTGCATATAACAACTACTCCTAACTTACAACAACAGTATTTTTATACAGTGTTACACCCCAAAACAGCTTGACAATGTTAATTAACATGCTGCTCATTACACTGTTAGAAGAACTTTAGCAGCTCACATTGAATTTAAAAACAAGACTTCATCCTCATTGTACCAAAATCACTAATAATTTGATGCATTTTGCCACAATACAATTTGTTCTGTTTTCATGACAGGCGTGCAGCTTGGACAGGAAAACAGATTAATTAGTTTCACATTTTGTTCACATTTCCAAAGACTGTTTCAAATAGGGTAACGTTTTATCTGTCCTACCTTGCACTGACTCAATGCTAGAAACAGATGTCTGTGGAAGAACATTCTCATCATCGTCTCAGGCTTGAGACTTCAATCATTTCAAACCATTGTCACCAGTTCGGAAAGAGATTTGAAACGTATGGCTGACCCTGATCCTAGTTCAGGAGAACAGAGATGCTGCAGCCTCTTGCAGGAGCACAGGTGGTTCCCAGTCCTCTGCCCAGAGAGGCTGACTGAGATGTCACCAGAGATGGCCCCCACTTCATTATGCACACCGCCTCCCTGTTTGGATATCTTTCTACCTGGGACTACTAAACCAATTCAAATTCTTACTGGCTCAAACTGCACTCACCCCCTGACCCACTCTCTCTCTCAAAAAACAAAGCACAAGTTAGTCTACTCTTTACTTGTTTTTCAATGCAAATTGTCATAAGACATCTTACAGGGTCAGTAACTAGAGGTGTTATACTGGAGGGGAAAGGTTTTTTGGGCCAGCTTTTAGAACATTTAAATAAAACCTGGTAGTGAGGAAGTCATGCCTGTTTATAAAATATTTTCTCCTTTTAAATAAAAACAGACTAAAGACTGAACCTGAACTATGTGACTACTACTTCATGGCATTTAAAAAAAAAAAAAAATCAAGCAACCACAAAGGCATGATGTAAAAACACTCACACAGAGCTTCTTCGTGCACACTATTAACCAGAAGGACCAATGGCCCAAGAAAATGCACATGCATGCCCCTCCTCAGGGACCTGCCACACTTTTTTTGCTTTTTAATCTCATACTTGCATGTGAAAAAAGGGATCAGCATAATCCCACTCTGTTCTGGAAACTTGCAAGCAGAAAGCTTCCAGGAACATGTAAAACAAGGAATGACTTCAGGATAAAAGTAGCAGGTGTAGAATAAAATAACTATTTTTGTTTAACTAAGAGTAAGTCCATAATTATTTTGCAGATCTATTTCATCTGTCAAAAAATGATATTATAAAATAACACAATAAACCTCAAGGCATGATCCTATCTCAATACATATGAACACATGCTACATAAACCAAGAAAATATATAAACATAGCTGTTTAAAAGCCAGTTGGAAAACATAATAACCCAAAATATACATTATACTATCTTAACAAAATAATGTTTAATGATGACATTAAGTTTGCAATTACATGACATTCTTGATCAAAATATCACTTCTACTTATGGCAAAAGATTTAAAACAGCAAAAACAGCTGAAGCATTTATTCATTTATATGCCATTTCAAGATGAAAAACCCTGCCAAGGGCAACTTCTAGTACTGTAGAACATCTCTCGTTTTTCTTTTAAAGAGCAGTAAAGGTAAAAAGAAGTTAAAAAAAAAAAAAAAAACCACAGCAAGATGGTATCTACATCTACCAAGAACATCTAATGATCAATGAATGTGCTACTGCAATAAATTTGCTTAAAACAAAGCTCTTTAATGGTTTTTACACAGCAGGCTCCTGATATGCTGGCTTACAATATGGCTCTGTAGCAAACTATGCCAGTATTACTATCAAATCACCTCTTAGGAAGCTCCCTTTTTGCCCACCATGCAATCAATTTAACAAAGATCTAAACAACTTACAGTTCAAACATCCAGATAAATCCCATTCTCCTTCATCCCGTCTATGCTTATTAGAAGAATGGAAAATCAGAAGTCACTGGAACAGTCCCAGAAATTATTTGTTTACTTTTATTGACAAGATTGCATATTGAATTCAAGTGAATCAAGGAAAAGGAGCCATGGCTGCACGCTTCCACAATATATGAGAAATAAGAAGACCACCAATTCCAAGGCACAACACAAAGAGTTACACCTGATTGCAGAAGCTCACTCACATTATGTCTAAATGAGCAAAAATAAAACATTATTCCTATGAAACTTCCCATCAATTTTCTCCTCACAATAAAGGAAACTAGTAGCAAGAAGTCCATCATCCATCCAAAATAAACATTACTTTCAGCTTGATAATCTCCCAAAAGATTGACAAGGGAAATACAGAAAATACAGTAGGGCAAAGGCGGCAAATTACTGAGAAGCCCCCATTCTCCAATCTGGCATCTCTCTTCTCCATCGTCAAGTAAAATCAGTTTGATCATATTCAAATCACAAAGGTAGCAATCACAGAGACAGCTTATTTACTCTAAAACAGAACATGAAGTTTCTTCGCATCACAGCTGTGCCCCAGCTACAGAAGCAAGTGCAGGTTCCAGTCCATCAGGCACAGAATAGCCTGTAAACTTTGCAGGGCAAAACCCACCTTTTGGTTATGTACTTGGAGCACGACCAGAATAATAATGTCCTGATCCACAGCTGAAGCTACCATGGACTACCTCAATATCATTAGAGTGATCTTCTCTTGCTTCGTGCATGATATGCCCACACTCTCCAGGAAACACACTTGTAGCCTAAAGTTCTCCCCTAACTCTGGCTAGCCAGCATGATGCATAATCATCTTCAGAGTCCAGTTTCTCTTCTTGAAGCTGACTTCCAGAAACAATTGACTTTATACATTCCTCAAAGCTGTGACTATTTAAAAGTAGGATTTTGCACCAATATGGAGCGCAAAAGCAGCGAAATCAAGATAAAAAGACAAGAAATTGGTTAATGAAGAATACGGAAAACGTGGAGGAAATTAATTTGCAAGCTGGAAAGAAAGAGCAAAATTAAGGATGACAGACAAGAAGGATGACTGATTGTATGACAGACCACCTCAGTTTTCTAATTCACAGGATTATGTAAATAAAATGTATTGATATTTTTAAAAGAAATAAGAAAAATACACAAACTGGTGAAGCAGGTATTATATGATTTTGTAGTTTATTTTAAAATTCTATTTAGAATATGTAAAGCCAATACTGAATCACAGCAACTAATAATTCAGGTTCAACGAGGCCTTCAGAGGGAGATCATGTAGTCAAACCTCTAGTTCCAAGCAAGTCCAGTGAGAACGGCGTGTTTGAGGGGCTTGACTAGTTGAGTTTTGAGTACCTCCAAGGATGGCTTTGTTCTCTCCCACATCCTCCCATGTGGTAGCTGTAAACAGCAGTAAGTTCTCCCTTGGGCCTTCTCTTTGTAAGGCTGCCCAGTGCATCCAATTCGGTGAACTCCACCCTTCAAACTCCTAAAACTATACAAATACTACTTCTATTTCTCTTGCCCAAATTTTCATCAAGCAAACTCTTAAATTATTTTTAAAAAATAATCTATCTTGTAGAAGCAGAGACATATATGCTTAAATAAGGAGACTTAAAAATCTGTCTCAGCAGCAGAATTCGACTTACACTTCCAACTTTGTTATCCTAGTATTAATTTTTGCATTGTACACCAGTTACCCCTTGATGGTAACTCTACTATGCGTCAACAGCAGAGAAAGAACAAGGTTGCTGAAGTGTCAATAGTATAGACTTCAACAACTTCTGTTAGGAATTTGTTTTCCAGATTAGCAATTCCCAAAGAATGGCAAATAACACAGTGGTGAGGTCTCAGAGCACAACATTAGGGAGGAGGTGTTCTCCTGATGATTCTTCTTGCAACAGGGGAAAGAACCACCACAGAACCAGTATGGAGATGGGGCAAAGGAAAGGAGCAAGCCCCAAGGTACTAAAGACTAAAAGTTATTTATATGAAAAAAACCCAGCTACACACAAATACTCCAAAAAAAAAAAAAAAATTAAAAAAATGTATAATTCAGAACCTGCGATCAGACTTCAAAACTTAAGAGGCTGACCACTACTGAAGAATAGGATGGCCAACCAACCATTCACAAACCACAAAGAATTTCAGCTGTGATTCTCAGACAGAGGATTACCAACTGCAGGGTTGTGTTGGTGAGGACCTAATGTATCAACTAGATTTGCAGATTTTGGCAAAAATGCCTAGTAATATTGAGATGCCTGTATCACCCTTGGAGTCTGGATTTAGACACTACTTCAATGTACCCTCACATCCTCAAAAGAGGAATTTGGCTACATGAAGGCCGATACCTTCTATTTGTGAACCTGTCCCTGCCTTTCCGTTCATCTCACTTCTCTGAAGTCATAATATATGGAAGGCTTTACTCCCACTTTGCCTTTGCCCTTTTCTATGATAGACCTCAACTGCACAAACATTCACTTAACTGCACAAACATTCACTTTACTGGCTATGATGGCAAATAATGTAATTGGAACATGTATCAACAGATAAAACAGTATCTTGTTATTTCCCAAGTCCTGCAAAGTTCATATGTTTTGCATATTTTTAAACTGAAACACTCAACCCATTTAACTGACAGTATTTAAAATATGTTGTGTCCAAGGCAGCAAAAAAAAAAAAACCCAACCATTTCAGTTTCATAAACTGTGATATGTAGGCACTGGAGCAGCTGTGGTTCTTCTGTCTCATAGGCTGTATTACTAGGACTTTTATCTACTAAAGCTTTATCACGATGCTTCTGAACAGTATTTTCAAGTCACACAGAAATCAAGCATTTAATGCCAAAGTAGAAAGGGAGAAAATTAAGTTTAAAGACACAACTGCAATCTTTAAAGTCGCAGTTACATATAATCCAAATGATGGAAAGTGGTGACATTTACAGGAATATCATAGATACAGTTAAGAATTCTATTTCATAAACCATCCAGCATTTTAATGAAAAAAGTTAATTCTCAATGGAATTTTAAAATGTAGATGAAGAAAAATTAACATGTAATTACACAGTGAAATTATCATAGCTTTATTTTAAAATCAAAGGAAGGGAGCCTCCTGTATCATTGCCACTTAGGGCATCTTTTGTTAGTTTATTTTACACACTATCTTTATTTCAAGCTAAGATTTCTACATTGCACCAACATTATCCCAAAATGTTAAATCAACCATGCCTGACAATTCCCCAGTGATTTGCAGCAAGTGCTGATGCTTCCACTAATACCCATTCTTGAGCAACTCACTTTTGTTAGATTTCCCAAGATAGCGAGTATGCTTTAGCTTCATCCTTCCATTTCCAGATCACCTCTCTGTGATTAACAGAGCTGAGACAGCACATAGAACTGAGCTTACACACATTCAGCTGCATCAGACATGCACATCCATTTTGTTCAGTATCTAAAATCCCGCTGTTTCTCTAGCTCTGGGAAGCAGACCCATACACCATCAGTTGTGATCTTAGTTAAAACCAGAATAATTTTAAATGAACTTTAATAGCTAACATATAAGCACAATTCAAAAACAGCAGTCTCACTAACTGGATGTGCAAACTGACAACATTCAAATTAACAGCTGTAACATCAGTTAAAAATGTTTTAAAACACTCCCTTGGCAAAGTTCCTCCAAAATGCCTTGAACTCATCTATCCTCAAATAACATAAAACCTAAACTGGCAGCAACCATGTTAGATGCCAGAGATCTCAACAGTGTCTGTCCTTTAAGGGAAAAACAAACAAAAGCAAGGAAAACCTCCAGCCTTCACTGACATCTGATCAAGACACTGTTGCTTCTTTTTAAAAGCAGAAGTACTAGTTGCTGGGGTATATAGACTGGCTTTATGCAAAAAAGCTGACACAAAACAAAACCTGGAAGTGTCTACAGATGTATTTGTGTACATATCCCCAAAGACTTTTTAGAAAGATGCTGTTCGTTTCCATGTTTGTTTAATTTTGGTTCCCTCAGAAAGGGATTGGGTGGGTGGGGGGGTTTTGTACATTGCACACAGATCACGTTTAGGTTTCCAGCCCCAGAGTGACTGTCAGTAACGGAGGACGGCGCTTACCTGCTGAGCCTGGTACCTCTGCTGGGCCTGCGACAGATATTGTGCCTGGGGTGGCAGGTGCTGAGGCTGCTGGTTGTAGTACGGCTGCTGGCCCTCCTTGGGGGAGGCAC